>NC_134837.1:70036163-70336163 GCF_004210375.1 Tachypleus tridentatus | reverse complement strand
TGAGGTGACAGGTACACTACATTAATTAACTAAACTTTTTTACTAGAAAGACCAGGCCATGGTCTATTTTTATTTAGCTGTGTTTTATCACTTCTTAATTTCTCTTATTTTATTACCAAATGTTATATTGCCTTCTAAATCAAACTGTGTATTCATTTTATTTCATTATCATAAATATTTCTTCTGTATTTACGTTCTTGCACTTTATTTTTCCACCACCAATAAGTTTCAATGGGTTACTTGTTATATTTTGATTTCTATTGCTCTGTTTACTTTTGTAACTGAACTCAATCCTGTCACTACCACTTGGTAACCTTAACCAATGAAAAACATCATAAAAATATATGTAACTTACAAAAGATCTTGTGTGGGTATAGTAGGTTAAATGTGACTCATACATTGCAAGATATTTGTAAATTCTTAGAATACTATTCACATCTACAGTAGCATAAGATGGTTTCTTCAGTTTGCTCTTGTCAAGGGTTGCTCTTAAATGGTAGTTTCTCAGAATTGTGACAGATGGTAAATAGTGATATATTGTGTTTAGTTTTTTTACATTATTCTCTTTTGATTTTTTTTAGCTCTCTGTCTGGAACCATTTCAAAAATAAGTCCTTTGTAAAACTTTAGTACAGGTTTAGTACAACAAACATCTTAATTAAACCACACTTATAATACAGGTTGCATGTTTAACTGATGTTAGGCATACTTTGCACTAGACCTGTCATTTTCTTATGCCATAGACAGTGACATAACACACAAAATACTTTATTCCATTTATTTTGTTTAACTATTTCACTAGAGTATATGTGAGTTCATCTATGCACTTGCACACATTAAGTATTTGATTATAACGTTTGATACAGTATGTGTACCTTCACAAAATTTGGTAGACTTTTAGTGAAGATTACAAGTATTTTGTATACAAAAAATTAGATTTTTGAATGAAATATTTTTATTAAATATTTGTTTGTGAAATTAGAGTGTTTTGTTGCTCTGAGTGTAAAGTTATTTCATGTTATGATTAAAAATCAATTATTTGTCTCAGAAATTTTAAATATTTGTGTAACCTTAAAAACCTTCTGAACACATTTCAGGTGTTTGTTATTGGTAAGACTTTGTTACTTTCTTTACTCTATGTGGGGTGTGACTTTGTAGTGAAAGGGTTAAACATAAGATTCTGCATGTGGATAATTAGGTTCTGTGTAAAGTTTATAACAAATCCACTAGAGCAGTGTTTATATAATTAGTACTTGTAAAATGTTAACAAGAACTCCTGGAACCTCCTTATGGGTGTGTGTTCTTCTGTTGGGTATTTGATAGTTTTAGTTCTTTTTTCTTTCTGTTGTTCTCTTTGAAAAGCTAAACAAAACTGACCATTTGATTCCATTTTCAGAGTTTTACGTCTTAATACCACATTTTGCATCATAGCTATCTGTTACTTTGTAAAATGTGTAGATGTTCTGTGTTTCTTGATTGTGCTTTCAGAAAATGATATTGAAATCTAGAAATAGAACAATTTTTAAACAGGTAAAAGTGTGATATTACTAATTTTAGGGGCTGTTATAAATTTGCTATTTATAATAGAAATAAACTTTATTAAATCTTGAATTTGAGCTTGTTAATTTTGTAAATGTTCAGTTATGAATATTTGAGGGGCTTTAGGGTTTGTAACTGAGAAAATGTGGTTATTTACATAAAAAAACAAAAAAAAAACTAGAACTTTTGTATTTTTTGAAAGCGTGAGAAAAATGTGTCATTTCCAGAGAATAATGTAATAGTTTCAAGTAGGTAACTTTTGCAGTAAGGTTTATTATGGGTTTCACAAACAGCATAGAAAACTTCAATAAAATTGTGTCAATTAATGGAAAAGTGAGCTCATCCTGACACAGAAAATTAGTTGTAACTTAGTGATAGAGGACAGTTATGTCATCCACTTAAACTTGGCACACTAAATATAGCTTCTTACCCATATCTAACCAACCCTTATTAGCAGCTTATATTACCACAGAACAACTAACTGATTTTGATGTTCTTTTATTGTTAGTGCATAGTGTTGCTTTAATCAGTACTGAAACTAATTTACCACATTATCTTATTAAACACTTAATCTCATTTACCATGTTTACCTTACTCAGTAATGAAACTTGTTATAGCTTTTTTATAGAATCTTGTTCTTATCTGATCACTTTTTGTCTTTGACTTTGTCATCAGCTCCTTCCAAGTCGTGAGACTCAAGTAGGTAAATTAAGATATAGATCACTGTTTGCTAACAGCATACTACCAACACTGATTCTATACTACACCCTGGTAACAGTCATACAAGACAATACACAGTAACCACTGACATTACATGCTACACCATTTGTACAAGACAATACACAGTAATCACTGTCATTACATGCTACACCATTTGTACAAGACAATACACAGTAACCACTGTCATTACATGCTACACCATTTGTACAAGACAATACACAGTAACCACTGACATTACATGCTACACTATTTGTACAAGACAATACACAGTAACCACTGACATTACATGCTACACCATTTGTACAAGACAATACACAGTAACCACTGACATTACATACTACACCTTGGTAACACACTGTCACCACTGGCATTACATACTTCACCAGTCGTACAAGACAGCACACTGTCACCACTGGCATTACATATTTCACCAGTCGTACAAGACAACACACACTCACCACTGACATTATATACTACATCTTGGTAACACAGTCACCACTGACATTACACACAACACTAGTTATCTCCTGTTAATTACTATAATACTTCTGTTAAAAATAACATATTTTTCACATGCTTCCTGACTTTACATTTCAAATTTCACGAGGTATGCAAGAACATGTTATATTAGTATTGTATCTCTTCAGGAAACACGTGATTAAATCCATATACCACATATATTAAAATGCATCTCATATTTTTTCTCTTAATGTCCATCCCAACTAAGTTATGGTATTGAACAAAAGGCCTCTAATGACTCTCCATTCCTTAGCTCTGTTGGCTTTATTTCACTTTGTAGTATTTTAATATAGTTTATTAGAAAATTTTGGTTTTGTTTGTAGACTAATATTGAATTTGGAAAGTTTCAATATAAAGTCTTTCAACCAAAGTTTCAATAGTTATTCCACACTAACAAGTTATTTGCTATTCGATAATAAAATAAATAAAAACGTTAACCTGAAATTATCATAAAATTTCTTTAACAGAAACGTTATTGTGAATCTGTTACTACTTTTTACTTTACGATTGATAAAACTGTCGTATAGTGTTTCAGTGTTTTCGTGGAAAAATTAGTTCTCTCGTGACTTGCTTAGTCATCTGCGTCATAATTTTTACGATTTCTTCAAAGATGGCTGCGAACTTTTCGTGTAGATAAATAAGTCTTGTTTGATTTCTCCGTGTAAAAAGCAAGGGCGCTATTTGGTTTTCCTCGTTCAACTTTAGTAAATCTTTATAAATAATCCACCGAAACTGTTAAAAATACAGTTAAACCTGTCTAAGGCGGAATCGCAGGGACCGAGTAAAATTTCCGGCTTAGACATAGTGAACATGCAATTCCTTAATCATATATAATTTTTGAGCAGAACGTTATACTTGCTTCACTCACGGGAAGTAAGACGTTTGTGAATAAAGTTATTATACTGTTTATGCTATATTTATTACAATAAGAACAAAAATATACATTCAAAATATTCATTAGTACAAAAAATCTTAAATTCGTTTGAAGAAAGTGTCTAATTTCAACTGTTTCGTTTTTTTTTAATGAGCTTTTTCATGCAGTTAAAACAGAACAACAATTCTACGACCTTTTCATGATGTTCATTTTGCCTCTTCAATTTTGCATACAATTTGATAGCGTTAATATAACTTAACACTTGCGATAAAGTAGGAATTTCTATATATTTCCTCACTATCTTTTCCATTTTGTTTGTTTTCTGAATCTCGCATTGTTACCACTGTTCTATTATAGATTTTAAATCAGATTCATCAGTTTCTGTTAAAACATTCTCGTCAACGTTCATAAAACTCCGCAATCACAGAATCATCTGCATCAATCTTCTCAGAGTTTGGATTTCACTAGAATCATCATAACAAACAGCTTCTCCACAATCTCCGCCATTACCGAGTATAAATCCACAGTTTCGAAAGCACTTTATTACTCATTCATCTTTTATGCATTTGATTGAATGACCTAAAAATGCAATTGCATCTAACACATCAATTTTCATGGTCATTTCAGACAAGTGGCTGTAGAACTGATGTACATGGAGGTATAAAGACTAAACGAACATTTGAAAGTTGAACTTTTGGATGACAAGTTACATTATCCAGGAAAAGTAGAATATTCCTATTTTCTTGTTCCATTCTTTTGTTCAAAAATTCCTCTAATATAGTACTTGTCATCCACGTTTTATTATTCGCTTTCCATTCCGCAGAAGTTGATTCTTCCTTACATTTTTGAAACAGCGCGGATTTTCACTTTTACCTATTTATTACCCATGGCACATTTTCTCTATATTTTAATATTAGGGAAGATAGGAATTTATTTTTTTCGTGAGAATTATTTAGAGGAGATTTTTTCACTTAAAAGACAAATACATTTCTACAAATCATGAATCTAATTTAACTGCAAAAATAATGACGCCAGAAAAAAACAGAATATATTTAACCAATACTTACTGTAACAAAATGTCCTAGAATTTATTAATAATTAAACAATAATTTATTTAATATTTAGAGAAATTAAATAAGAAATTAATACTAAACATTTTTTCCGCCTTACTCAGGTTCTAATCCTACTTGTTGATAGATGAGGTAGGTGAAAGATAATTTTCCGTCTGCGTTATGCAGGTACCGCAATATAGAGGGCCTTTTATAAGAGAAATCTTAAGATAATGCCGCAAAACAGGTTATATATGTATGTGTGTATGTATATAAAACTTGTATTTTAAGAATGTGCTCTGTGAAATATATTATTTTCGTGTCCTGATTTGTTCGACTCGTGAAAAGCTGAAAGAAATTCTTGTTTCCTCCGCCGCGAAGGTTTTCTCTCTTTTGGAGTGAAATGGTAGCTCTTTGAATGTCAGTAATAAAATATGACACCCGTAAAAGTTCAGTTTCCTTGTAAGCTTATTGGAGTCTGTCCTTTTCTATCTCTGTTTGAGGTCTAGTATCGATTTTTGTGATTGTAGGGCGCTCTGTTGTCGTTAAGTGATTCTGGCAGGATAGCTGAAGTAAGCTACATCATCGAATGATTGACGTTAATATATCAGTATGTGCATATTTTAGTATTTTATGTCTTGTTGCGTAGGAGACTTAGTGGCCCTGTTCATTTTGTAAAAACGTTTCACAAAAATAAGGTTAGCCTGAAGTCGTCATGATGGTGGTTCGTAATAACGATTGCAGGGAATTGCTCAAAACCCTAATAAAATATTCTGGCTAAAAACACCTTAAACAGTAAAGATTTTGTTTAAAGAAAATTCAAAAATTTAACTGCTGAATTTATTTGGTATATTACACTCAAACCGTTATAGAACACTAAATAAGGTACAGCGAAGGTACTAGGGGTATTGAGAAGTTGATTTGTTTCTTTTATGTTATATAAGCTGAAAATAATCAATTTTAGTGTAAATGATGTTATTATTATCCTTTGAAATTAATTTTCTTACAAATATTTGGTGTTCCTTTTAAAAATACAAGGTGAAACAGGAATTGCAAGCCAGTAATAAATGAACATTAAGTGACCG
This sequence comes from Tachypleus tridentatus, assembly GCF_004210375.1. Taxonomy (NCBI): domain Eukaryota; kingdom Metazoa; phylum Arthropoda; class Merostomata; order Xiphosura; family Limulidae; genus Tachypleus; species Tachypleus tridentatus. Next base: position 70,330,378 of record NC_134837.1, on the reverse strand, counting down.
TAATATGTAGGTACTCAGTGCTGTTTACACTATACAATCGATGTCTCAGGGAGCCAGTCCTTACATTAAGTATGAAGTGAAAACCGTATCGGCTAGCTTCTAGGTATGTTTATTATCGTTACACTGTATAAAGTTAGCTACCACATCAAGTAAATACTTTGTTCATAGTTGAGCAAAAACAAAGTCAGAAAACAAAATAAATAAAAAAATTGTGAATGTAAAAACCTGCGAATAGAGGTCGTAAAAATTAAGAAAATAAGGGTGTAAATAGACATTTACTCAAACTACAAATCTTTATTTTCACCAAATTTACCTTTAGGTAACAGAATGGAGCCAAAACAGAGGTTTTGTAGTTTCAGTAAATAATGACAGTACTTCAACCCTGTTTCCTTTTTACGACCTCTATTTGCAAATTTTTAGATTCCCTATTTTTTCATCTTGTGAATGTTGTTTTAGGAATTTAAGGGGAATGATGATTTGTTGTATTTTGTTTGATCTTCGGTACATTCCACGTTTCTCATGTCTGTTGGTTCAGCATAGCTGAGATGTTGTCATATAGTAAGCGTTGACAAAGCGATTAGTTAATTGATACAAAATTAATACAATACTGTAGTATGCCGACCGACAAACCCTTGGATCATAGCCAAGGGTTAAGGTACTCTTGTTGTAGCTGTTGATCGTGGAAAATAGCACAAAAGTACTATTTTCAAGTGAAACATGTTTTTGTCAAACGACGGTGGTGCCTCCTGTAGAAACAAGATAAAACCGTCAATTTCCGACATATCTGTATTTTCCATTACTGTTGAAATCCACACATCACTTTATTTTCATGTTACAACACTCGGAATTGAGATAAAGAAATTGGACTAAACTACTGTTTTTGTATGTAAAACACAGGTATGATTCCAGCAGTAATTAGTGTAATATGGATGTTATTTTTGTTTTCTGTGCCTGATGTTTGTTAAGGGTCTTTGTAACTAACAAAGCCATGGACCTAGTGTCGTATGTACGCCTCTGCAATTGTGGAGGACTTAAGGGTCTGATAAACAATTGCTGACAAGGGGTGAGACATGCAACTTAATTTGTTTGAATTAAAGAGTGGTCGCACTGTTCAGTTAATCTCTGCAGTTAGATATATGGGACCCAATTACTTCTTAGTGGTGTTGGGTTCATCTTTTGTAGTTCCGCCACTTTCAGTCAGTCAGTACATGCTAAAATGACGTCACAGAAGAGACTCTTAACATTACAGTTTATACTGTCGTGACGTTAGTAAAACGTGTGCATGCTACGAATCACGAGAAGAATTATGCACTCTGTGGACCAGAACACAATATGACTCTTACTTTTATTTTATTTACTCTCAAAACGGAACTCTTTCGGGGACCCAGCCTTTTTGTGTTTTTTTTTGTCCATCAGAACTAGTAGAATTTTACAACTAGTGCAAAGACAATGAATTTACGGTACTCTGGAACAATTTTTATGAACACTACTAGTAACTTGTGAATTATATTTGTAACGTTTTTTTATGTAGACTTTTTACTTATTCTCTCTTAGTTTGGATAATTATTCTTTCTCTCTGTGTATGATTGTAACGTCGTTCTTTTTAATTCACTGGTGAAAATAAGACTAAGTCCAGTCCACGTAACCATAGTGAATTCGTTTATTTGTTACCGTAATGGCTACTGTCACTTTTATACAGTTTTTAAGTTGTAGGCCCGAATTTATAAATGGCGTCTCGACTGATGGTACTAGAAGTAATGTACAAATAAATGTATTTGTACATTTTTACGGACAATCGATCATTTAACTGGATATACGCGATAGCTAACACTGATTCAAATACTGCACCGAAAAACAGGTACTATAGTGACTGAAAACAATTTGCTAACACTAGGTATAGAATAACCTGACATCCACACGATGAATATTTTCACCCTACTGTCACTTCACTGTACTAACTCGTATTTATAATTGATGGTTCTCTTAGATATTCGTTGAAGATACGAGGTTTTCCTTATGCCATTTAGAATATTTCTGGTACTTAATCCTACATGCGCAGAGATGCCAACTATTTTAAATGACTGAGTAATGATTGTAGACAGAGCCCTTTATCATTTGCGGCTACTAGGCCTGACCAATGTCTCTAAGCTGTTTATTATTATATTATTATTATTATTATAACTATTATTATTTATTACTGCTATAGATTGCTCATTTATGACTGTGTTTTGTGTATTCAATAAATAAATAAAAGAAAATTATTTTGAAATTGTCTTTTATTTAGTTCAGAGTAACAAACATACTGGTAAAATAACATTGAACATGCACAAACAGTAAGCAGAAAAAGCCTTTGTGTAAGGGCTAGTTTATATCATGTTTATGACACTCATTGTAATAGTTTTGCAGCTGTTGCAGCCTTTTGAGAATGTCTCTGGATGGTTGGGAGTTATAACAACATTGTCCATTTGACTACATACACATCTTGTGTGTTATAATACTGCTCAAAACTGAGGTGCTCAAGTTTGGTCTGAACTTGCTTTTGATTTTAGTTACTAAACTAAATATCTTTTCACTGTCAGCATTAGAATGGAATATTGTAAGAATTTCAAGCATAACCCTACACAGAATGTCATACTTCTGGTTGCCATTTCCATCCTTAACTGTAGACAGCTGAACCCAAAACTTGTCAACATTCAACTGAAGGACAGTTTCTGAGAAAGTATCAATTTGATAGTTCAAATATTGCCTTTCCAACTTGTCAGTAGTGTCGTGCTCATGTGTATTGACAAGGACAGGATACCTGCCTGTGAAGAAGCGTAGAGAAGAGAAATCTTTGCTGACTTTCAGTTTTGGACCAGCAACCTGTGCGTGAATCAGAAGTTCATCATTTAGAGGGAAATATTTCATCATGTAATTTGTAGCTGCAATATAGTTTTTCTTGACACTGGTGTAGAAGCTGATCAGGTCCAGGTCCTTTTCATATTTAACAGTGTATTCCTTGGCAGCATTTCCAATAGAAACTGCCTCATCAGATTTGTGTAAGGATTCATTGTTGTAGTCAAGTTCGGTGATGTTGTCTTCAAGATATTCTGGCTTGATGTATCTGACAAGTATATTTTTAACTTGTGTAATCAGAGTTCTATGCATAATGTGTATGCAAGGTTCTTCTCTTTGCAATATCAAATTGGCTTGCTCAAATAGAGGAATTGTATACTGAAGAAAAAGACAAAATAACAAGTTCATTTTGTTGTCCAAGAAAACTGTTAACTTATCTAACTTGCTCTGCACATAACTTTTCTTGGTTACTTCCTTGTTAGCTTTCGTTTTCTTCTCTTTTTTCATTGATTGTCTCTTCTGTTCAAGGTCAGACTTCCTAAACATATATTAAGTTATATCAAATGTTTCTTTGTCTGCTTTTGAAGTGTTTTCTTGTATCCCTGTCTTGTGTTCTAGAGGATATCCTGACTGTTAGTCTTGCTGCCTGACTGAGCTGCACGTTTAGATCCTTTTAAATCTAGTTTTTCCTTTTCACAGTGAAAATACTTCTTCAATGGCTTTCACATGTCCAATATTCTGTTGAGGCACACCCCAAGTGATAGCCATCTTGTGTTAAGTTGTAGAATTTTTCTTGTTTCTTTGTCATACAATCCTTGAAACTTTTTGAAATGTTGTTTTCTGCTAGCACTTTTGTCCACAAGATAGTAGATATCAATCAATCTATCAGAAACTGGGCAGGGCAGTTCTCTGGAAGCTTTCTGGGCAGCAATATTCATGAGGTGACAGGCACAGCTCATGAAGTAAATGCTAGGCTGTCGTCTTGAGATGTGTCCCATCACACCTTTACCTATACCAGACGTAACTGAGGCATTGTCTGAAGAAAAACTAAGACAGTTTTCCCATGGAATTTTCCTCTTTGTCAGTTCGTGGTCCAAAAGCTTGAAAATATTCTCTCCTGTTGAAGCTTCTTTTCATTCCACCATTGTCAAAAAAGAACAAAATTTTTCCAATCAAAGGGTCAAGATATCGTACAACCACTAGATACAGTTTTGAGTCCTCCATGTCTGTGGATCCATCTGTGGCTAAACTGTAAACACTGTTAGTAAGTATGCTTGAAATCATTTTGTCATCTTCACAACCCAACATTTGTACAATGACTGTAGTTTTGGTTCTAGTACAGCCATATTTTTTCGCTATATCAGAGTCTGGGAACATTTTTCTGAATAAATGCCCTGCATGATTGGCTACAGCTAGGGGTAAATTATGAGCAACGACGAATTGCGTGAACATCACTTCTGCATTTATGGTTTCATATTCTGAAATCTTACTCATAAATGTTATCTGCATCGTTTTTGTCTTCGCCTCAGCCTTTTTTTGGTGAGATGCCGATTTTGTATGTCTGGAACAATCGTTTATCCCGCCATGCGCCACAGAAAAATTGATGTGACAAACTGTACAAAATGCATGACTGTCACTGACTTTTGATGCAATGACCGGATATTTTACACTATACTCTTTCCTAAATTTTTGATTCACAGTTTTAGTCCTTTTAGATTTGCCAGAAACAAGACAATCTGGTGAACGAGGCCTCTTTTTCTCCATCTTGTGAACGATCGCATTGGATCACTTAGAAAATAAGAAATACCCATCTACGCAAGCACTGATTGGCTGACAAGCACTGATGGCGTAACTATGGATTCCCCCACGTACTCAGTATGGAGAAGCACCGCACTCAAACTATTGGTAGACGTCGGAGATACAGATTTTTTATTATTTCAAGCACAAACATGATTATCGCAAGTAGCTATTTGGACTATGTCTTTTATTTATTATCAACATTTATATCTCACTAGAAATTTTTTTTCATCCTTTTCAAGCTCTGGGGGAACAACTTATCACTTTATTGTATAGGCCTATATAATATATAATAATTTGGGAGTTGCAACAAGTAATATTTGTCTATATGAGCGTATAGTCGTAATGATTACGCTCAAATCGTAATGGTTGGCATCTCTGCATGCGTTCCCTAACACCTTTGTTGAAACATTCAAAATATAATTTCAACAATATGAAATTTTTATACAAATTTGAATTTCAACCTGCCAAAGTATCTTCATATCATTTTTCTTTAAGATTCGATAAAGAAAGTTGTTTTTTTTTCTAAAAGATTTATAATAATATTTACCTTAACTTTTTATTACATAACCGAATTCAGTAAGTGGCACTGAATGCCTCCTTTGTTTTGTTTTTTGTTTGGTGTCGTTATTTATTACCGCGATTAGTTTCCTCAACCGTTGTTTTTGAGGCACCCCTGAGACCAGAATTTAAACTTTTTATGGTGTTACGCTACATATTGATTTGACTTAATTCGATAGTTCAAAGTTAGGGTCGTAATAAATTCGTTATGTTGTCGTTGTTCACTTCAGATGAAGTGTCATCAGCTTTTATCAAATGAGCAGAAAGTTAGACTCGGGTTCGATGCGTCACTTTGTTCTTTTTATCTTTGATTAAAGGCCTTTTATCAGTTCTAGAACTAAGGTTAAAATAAGTTCCTGCGGTTTATTACCATTTTGTGCTGTGTGTGTTGGTTGTTGGAGCTTTATTCTTTTATTTTTTGATAGAATTTAACTATAATTCAAATTATGTCGATCCTACTTATACAAGTTAGAGTATTTTGAAACATGGTTTATCTTTTGATAAACAAAATCTCTTTTGCTCTTAATATTTTCATTTCAACTTTCAGTGTACGTCTAGAAGTTGATCACGTTTTTTTTTTGTTTTTTTTCGCTATTTACGCGAAATAAAATACCAACTGTTTGTAGGTTCCCTTTATATTTTTATAAGGCACGTAAAATACTTCAGTATAACACCTCGCATTTTCCCCGCATTCTGCAGTCTTCACATAATATAGCCTTTCTATGTACAATGAATGATACATACACGTACCTTTCCTTAGCTATATATCTATAACGAAGTTTACACAGCCTTCTTGTTTCGCACAGTTTCCATAGCAACAGCTCAATGCTTGGTCTACACTGGGGAATTGAGAGCTTTGCTACCTGTTAACTGGGTATAGCTACTTCGCGGCAAAGTTTCCGTGGAAACTTCATATGTAATATGTAAAACATAAGTTTGCAGAATAATCGCCGCTTACCGTACACTGAACTTGTTACAGGTTAGGTTACTTCATACCTATGTAAAAGAGTGGGTGGAGTCGTTATTAACAATTAGATATCAATATAAAAATCGCACTGAACAGTTACAGTATGGGTGTGTCTTAGCGTTTATAGATGTAAAAAAACACCTTAGTTTTGTTGACTGATACATTGCATAGAAATTAAGCCAGTTCTATCTGTGTTTATATGTGTAATTTATGCTAAAAATATAAAACCAAACATACCTTTTTTCTGTTTGTATTTACACGTCTCATTTTGTATTTGTACTTGTCTGTTTGAATGTTAAGTCTTTGTCTTTATGTATCTGTACATATCTTTGTGCTTCTATGTGTGCTCATATCTGTCTGTATTTCTGTATTTTTTATTGTATAGGCACAAAACAGATGATACTCGGAACTTGATATCGTAGTTAAGAGGTATAAACCATGGTCATAAAATAATCTTCTCTCTCTGGTAACTTTATATGAATTGGGGCATCTGGCAGTTAATCTTTATATTTAATTTTTGTTGTATAATATGATCTCGCGCTATCTCATGCCAGCTGTAATTGTGCTGTGATCTACAGAGCTCAGAAGCACTCTAAACTGTTCATTAATCATGACTATTACACAAAGACACTTGAATGTTCCTTTGGATGAAGGGAAACCAACCAATTGCAGCAAGTTGTAAGGAATTGACTACAAATATTTATACACAGTTAAAAGAATGTTGAATTAGTTTCAAACCAGTGGTGTTATTGTTTTGACACCTAAACGCCTCTGACCAGCATCCATGACACAAATGTGATATCTGTTTATTCTGGCTTGCAGTAGTAAGTACCTGTATTGAGACTGAATTAGGTGTTCTTAGCCACAACATATAACGTTTTGGGACAACGTGGAACCTATTGGTGCATCTTGGCTGTTGTATTCTCCAAACTAAAACTATTAATAAATAAAATGTTAAAACATTATCATTTGTATACTTATCAAACTTTATCTTAAACTAATTTTATTGCCTCTATAACATCTGAAGGCAGCCCATTTCAACAGCCAACTACCCCATTAGAAAAATGTCTTAGATGAAGATGACTCCGACCTGCAAAAGTTGTATTTTATGTCCCCAAGTCCTAACATTCTCTCTTTTAAGTAGGAAAACATGTGGTGCATTAACACTATCAATTCCCTTTAATCTTAAACACCTCAATCGGATCCCCTCTAACTCTTCTTTTTTCAAGAGAAAACAATTTGAGAGATTTTAACCTCTTGTATGATAACCCTTTCATTAGAGGCACTGTTCTATTGACTCTTCTGAATCCTTTCCACTTAATTATACCCTGCTCAGAGCAAGGAGTGAAACAGCTTGTATGCAATGATGCAAAGAACTATCAATGGACTAACATGTAGAGCAACATTTTTTTAAATTGAGAAGTCCTGCTTCATCTTACCACTGGGTGATAGTTTTATACTTAAGAATTTGTAAAAGAATTCAGAGCCAAGTTCATTTGTAGTTCGTGTAGGAATGTGACAAGTATGGTGGTGTTAGTGATAATATAGCAGGAGTTTCTGATTTCTATCAAATAATGTTGTTTACACCCCACTCATGTAGGAACCACATACTATAATTTTTGTTGCCATATGTGCTGCATATGGTTGTGGCTTTTGCTTAATGGAAGATAATTCACATTCTTATCTTGTTAAAGCAGTTACTGCAGTTCCTTGAAGAAGAGGATATTAAACTGAATGAGAGTGGTCAGTTCACTTATTATACTTTAGTTTGACTGATTCTATTTGGGCTGTCCTTGGGAAACATTGTATCCCATCAAATAAATCCAGACATTAAACATGACCTGGAAACAAAGCTTTTACAGGAATATTCTAGAATCGATTGATGATCTTTATCATAAATGCTATACCAAATTGAAATGTTGTGAACTATAACTATAGAAAGCCACTTCCACTGAATATTGATTGAGTGTACACTTAATTATCAATACTTGTCAGTTCAAGTTATTTACTGATCATTATTATTAGATTTGCATAAAATTTAACTGAGGTAACAATTGACATTTATATTTTATAAGTTGTTTTGTCTTATTGTAGCTAAAGTATTATAAATTCCATATCTACATCTCCATACAGATGTTTTTGTTTGGTTAATTCATGACTTTTCTTTGAAATGAAAATATTTCTAAGTTGCAGTAATTAATATTACAGGCCTTAGGAATCCTTGTGGCTATCCCAGGGTTCTGGTTAATCCTTACACTTCTGGCCTTCCTCATTTTCTTTCTCTGCTGCTGTTGTTGCTGTGGTAGCAACAAGAAACAGAAGAAGTTGGCACCATTGAAATGGACGTTAGGAATTTTTTCGGTGTTGTGTTGGTAAGTCTATAGGCCTAAGAGTTATACATAGATGTTTTGAATCTCATATTTTGCACTTTCTGCTTCTAAGCTTTAATTCAGTTTCCAAGTATGCATGTTTAAAAAAAAAAGGTGTTTCATGTCTTCATATTTGTATCCTGGTGTAATTTAGTTGTAGCCCAAACCATCATGTTTGTGTATCAAATAATAACGGTATATTGAACATTTGGTATATTTGCCACATAGACAATAGTAAATGTAGTTTTTTACACTGTTTTGTGATGATAAATGTATAATTCAAGCACTTAAATGTCATTTGTAAACATTGTTTAAAATTATTTATTATATAATGTATAATTTAAAAATTATCTAAATATTGTTTGAAGTTCTTCATTTTATAGTATCTGTAATTCAAACTTTGACACTGAAGTATTTTTATCAGTTAAGGGAATGAATTATGGTTCTTGATTGGCTTTAAATATAGAGTAAAAGCAGTGTGGCAAATATTTAAGTTTGGGTTTTGATGTACAGTTTAAAGAGCACAAAATGAACACAAGTAAAAGATTTATGTGATTTGTAATGATAGTGCAGTAAATGAGAGAAAGGAAATGTTGAGAGAATTTTTAAACTGTTAGAAAAGCATGAAGATAAATTAAGAGTGAACTCTTATTGAACTCAAGCTTCCATGTTTGAATTGCCTCTCAGACGAGACAAAACTTTTTAACGAAGGGCTGTACATGAACTATGGAAGAATAGGTAGTTATATTAGAATTCAGGATAGCTACATCATACCCTCTCCCTTCACTGTATAATGCTGTCTATAATATAATTATTTGGCTCTTTTATATTGCCCTCCCTCATTAAATAAAAATGGAGCCGACTATCTAATTATATATTAAAATCTGTCATGAAAATTTGTATATAACTTATAAATTTATAATGGCCATTATATATTTTTTAATGCCAACCTCGATTAGTTAATATTTAACGATATATATATGCACACACACACAGAATATTTGTCCTTTTATCAAGTTTATAGTGGATAACTCTGGGGACAAGTGACAGCGATCTTGACGTATTGACGTAAATACTTTGTTTTTTTCTTGACATTTGTTGAAAATCGAGCAAGGTGGATCAATATTTAGCGACCAAGTACTTCACTTAAACTTACGTTAACACGTGCGAGGTATGCTGCAGTTAAAGTGGTGATTAATTAAAGTGGAAATTTGGTTTCCTTTTCTTTTTGATTGCAAATTATATTTGTACAGGTTTTACCTTAAAAATAAATGATGATTGATAGCCGGACAAGTATAAAGCGAGCAAATTTGCATCATTTTCGTGCATAGAACAGATAAAAAATGTCTTTTATATTTTTAGTTAAGTTACTGTTAACACACAATATCTCAACTTATTAACCCTTTCTCTGTTCTAGGCCATTTATTGTACTGCTGATGTTCCGTAGCTTTTTTTTTTCTCCTTATAAATGTTATTCATTTGTTGGGAAATTAGTGTAATGTAAATAAAAAATAACAAAGATTGGTATATTTATCTTAGGTTTATATTTTCTATTGAGTGAAAGTAAATTAACTTGCCATTATTCGCACGCGCTTTGAGTGTCATTTGTTGTGTTTACGAATCTATCTTTCAGTCTCATACACTGACTGAACCAAAACAACCAGTTCCTATCGCCACGTTCTATCTGTTCCGTATCAAATGAAAGTAACTTGTTTGTTTGTTTTTGAATTTCGCGCAAAGCTACTCGAGGGCTATCTGCGCTAGCCGTCCGTAATTTATCAGTGTAAAATTAGAGGGAAGGCAACTAGTCGTCACTACCCACCGCCAACTCTTGGGCTACTCTTTGACCAACGAATAGTGGGATTGACCGTCACATTATAATGCTCCCACGGCTGTAAAGGCGAGCATGTTTGGTGCGACGGGGATGCGCTGTGTGTCACATATTTAGGCATCTTAGCATTGTCCTTTCAATTGCATGTGATGCACAGGACAGAGTTAGGGTTAAGCACCAGTGCTACACATTGTGAAACAGATTGTGTGCTGTCGGTAGCACATCTCTGAGTTTTAATGATGTTAAATTCTATAACACTAGAAATTGATTTGGCTTCTAAAAATGTCCTTGTGTTAGAAAGCTGTGATAAAAGCATTATAAGGCACGAACATCCACAGTAATTAGAATCAAACTGTCTAAACGTCAGCATCAGAATTTGAATCCTGTACTAGAAAATGTGTTGAATATCGTTGCAATCTTCGATCTTTCTGGTGAACTGATAATAGGGTAAACTAGATAAGCGTGAATGGATTGAAAGGTCGTCCGTCTCGACAAGACGTCATTCGACTGACAGTTTGTAACAGTCGTCAACTGTTCGTTATTATCCAGTAAACCGATTTTTATTTAAGCCTTTTTCAGTTCTACCCCATTCTCATTGTTTAAAGTTTATTATTTTTAAAGTGTTGTCTCTGATATTATCGGAACAATTATTGTTTTGTATCTCAGGAGTGCTGGTATGGGTATTATTCACGAATTATTGTGGCTTATTTTTATATTTAATTCGAAGACTTGTTGGCTATAACCCATTGTTTTAATTTGATACAGAAAATCCTGATTAGTGAAAATATTAATGTTTTGTAGAGCAAGGTTATATTATTTGATAGAGTAATTCATTATCATTTTCTATTCACGCGCTGAAGTTATCCCCAATATTTTATAGCACGTGAAACTATTAAAATAGACTGAATCTTCGGACCCATAGGTTTTTCACTTGTGTATGTATACAAACTGTAGTTCAACTTAAAATTGCTTCTTTTCGTCGTTCGTGAAATTACGTAAATGATTTAAATATCCTCGGTTCCTTGTTAATCCTAACAAAGTTGTCAGGCTTTGTTTAAATTTAAAACTAGTGCATTAGGAAGTCCTAACGTCTACTGCCATACATGGGAAAAGACCAGTTTAGGCTTTACACAGCAGTGTTGATGTATAAACTAATGACAGACCCAACCCGGCCTTTCATTACAAGTTTGTGTGACTCACTGAGAACATGGGAAGAAGACCCTGCTATACCCATATTTTAGTTATATTTCCTGCCCGGAGTCGAAACATACACGCATGTCCTCTGTGTGTGAGTGCGCACCCGCGTTTTTCACTGAATTGAGTGTGTATGTATGTATGTGTGTGTGTGTGTGTGTGTGTTTATAAAATACTTCAGTTTTCAAGAACACGTTTGAGTGTGTGCATAATACTACGGTTTACAAGAACACATGTATAAGGATAAATATTTAATTTGTGTCATCAAATTATTGCCAGTTCTTGTTATGAAGTTTCTGGCACTGAATGGATAAAACAGATGTTCTGATTTATAGAAATATTCTCGTTAGCAGCCTGTGGCATGTAAAATGCTACTTAAACCTAACAGGAATAGCATTTAATTTTGCGATGAAATCCAGTTGGTTTTCGATTTAGTGAATTCTCTAGACGATCTCCGTGATGAAATGAGAATCTGCAGCTGATCGCCACCAGGAGATACGGGGAGGGTTGGTAGGAGAGGGGAGACAGAACAATCTATATAGCATAAAGGCAGAATCACGGTCATTGATCTGTAAATAGAGTAAAAAAAGAAAAGTTTAGTAGTGCTGGCGCCAGCCATCGATGAAACGAGCGTTTCTAATATTTCATTATAAATTTCGAAAGTAATTTAACGTAATTTTCGAGGGCAAACAACTTTACGTATTTGTGTATCTTAGATATTAATTATGTTTTACATTTTTTACTGTTTTACGCAGCTTCTCGTAGAATCCAAAATGAAACAATTTTGTGAACTTCTGAAATATTGTAGCAGTAACTTGTTTCAAAGATATGCAATAACCTGTTTTTAAAATACATCATTAGAAACCTCTTTTAGAGATACATGATTAGAAACGGGTTTTTAAAAAGTAAGTTATAATTTTCTACACTGAACTGTTACGAATCTGTTTTCCCTTTCAAATGCAACACTATAGAAACCTGATTCAAAAAGTTAACGAATTGGGTAAAAAAAAGTTGATACAGTATTTTTGTATGAAAGAGAACAAAATTTCTCTTATTAAAAGAAAATCGATTCCACGTGACCGATGAACGTCTCTCGTGAGCTCTGGATAAGCCAGTACATATGTGTTGATGAAAAGTGAAACATAACGAAGGTGTTGAAGCGTTAAGATAATGCGTGATAAATATGCCTATTCGTGAAGGAATTCAGATGTTAAGATGTTTGTCATGTGGTAATGTGGATGTGCTCGTCCCAATACACCAGTTTTATACCCTTGTGTTGTCGTGGATGAATTATTACTTTTTCAGTAATAACCCGAGAGTGGACGGTGGGTGGTGATGACTAGTTGCCTTCCCTCTGGTTTTACACTGCTAAATTAGGGACGGCTAGCACAGATAGCCCTCGTGTAGCTTTGAACAAAATTCAAAACAACAAACTAATCTGTGTTTTCTGCCTCATTCTTCTAGCGATACGGTTTAGGTTAGTGTGTTAGGCATTGGGCAAGGAGGGGGCTGGTTCTCCTATTTCGACATTTTCTTAATAAAAGAAACTTAAAATTATTCAAGAAAAATGCCCTGATCGAGAGAAATTATATTTAAACCAAACAGTTAATTACCCATTTTTTTGTCTAGACCGTAAGATGTAATTTTTGTGGCAGGGAGGAAGGTTAAAAAAAAACGGTCTTGACATCGTGATTTGACGCGGCTGGTTTTTTATTTTTATTTTATACTTGCCCATCGACGGAAATGAGTAACTGCAAAACCACACTAGTGTTAAAATGATTCACTTCCTACATGAAGTAAATCATACACAATGTACTCATATGGTATTTGTGTGTGTGTTGGTGATTTTATTTTTTAAACAACCTAATTATAATTATTTCAGGCCAGTTTAGTAACATAAACCCACTACGATTTAAAACGTAATCCACTACAGCTCATCTAATTTTTTCTTACATTTTACGTAGAAAATCGTACATTTTTTTTGTTTTCTGTTGCACAATAGAAGATATCATTCGTTGTGATAAGCACATGTACTTACTGTTGAATATTTTCTAACTTTCTTGCTTTCTAACCCTTCGTTCTTTTTTAAAGTATGAAAACGTTTGTAATATAGAAATTAACACGTGAATTGGTTTGGTCATCTTTTCAATGTAACCCCAATATTTATTTTTTTAAATATTTTGTGGACCCCTTAATTGAAAAGAATAGAAAGTTTAATTTCCTGTTGCTAGAAAACATGACTAGATTGTTGTACTGAGTGTTAACATTTATTTAGTTATCAGCTGAGGCATAAAACTGGAATGTTCTGTAATGAATAGCTTGGTTAATAGTAATTTATTGGTGTTGTAAAATTTATCTTAGAACCATCAGACAAAAAGTTCTGGGTAGAACACTTGTCCATTAAATATAACAAATTGAAAGTAGGTTTTAAATGTTTTTCTGTTGCTGTATTCTGTAACCTTTCTTTCTATTTCTTTCATGTTCAACAAAATTTCAATCCATTAATAAAATTCCTGTCTGATATTTTACAAAATTATTTTTCCAACTTTTAGAGTTTCATGTTACATTTCTCATGTATAGCAATCGCATGTTTCTGTTAACATATTTCCTTTTTTTAAATGTACTACCAACACTGAATTCTAAGTGTTTGTTTTCACAATCACATGTATTACAGAAGTTATTTAATTCATGATTAATGAAGGGTTATCTTAGGACTTAGTTGCTTTTCTTGTATGTAATTGTAAACAAAATACAATGAAGTCCATAAAATCACAAGTGTCACGCTGCAAGTTTACGTGTATCTTCTCGTGGGCCCAAATACTTTCACGTAAAACATCCATAAAAACTGCAGAACACAAAGTGTAAAATTGAAACCTTGTGTGCATCTCCTCATGTATTTCATGAATTTATTACCATCTAATACTTCATAGAACTTTCATTTATTACAAAGTTTGGTATCGTGATCAAACTACCTTACTTCAATATATATATTTCATGTTAATATTTGTAGAAGTCGTAGAAATTTGATTTTTTGGCATTTTGATAAAATTAAAAAGAAATTTCTGTTTTACAAGTAAACAAAAGTTTTAAAAATTTTGTATATCTTTACACACACACACACACACACACACACACACACACACACACACACACACACATCTTTATGTTTAAAATTATCATGTCAATTGACTGTACCTTAAACTCCCATTTTTGAGGAAATAATTATTATTATTATGAAATACAAATTTATTTTATGTTATAAACATTTGTTTAGTTTTGTTTATATAACAGTTTAGGTTACTTACATTTTCAATATGGCAAGGATGAATATATTGAATAAAATAAAACCTGACCTGGTCAGTAACAAATCAAAATTAGTAATGTCTACTTATCACTGTTTTCAATTATTTGAACTGTTTAAGTAATAGAAATCTTGCCATTATATTTTCTAGTTATTATTTTTAATTTATTCAAGTTTCATCAGAGTAATCAGTTATTGTGACTCACTAAATTAATCATTTAATCAGTAAGAGTATTTCTGATTAATAATGCTTTCCATTATTTCAGTAATAATAATATAAATATTAGCCATTAATAATTCTGTTGATGTAACTGTGTGTGATAATATGTATACATAGTGAAGGTGTGTTCAAGCCATTGGATACATAACTAGCTCCTCAGGTGTTTTTTATGTTTACCATGTGTGCATAAATAATGGTTTAGCTATAACTTAGTATTTGCTTACATATTAAAAACTATTAACATAATCAGTGTTATTTAGGTTTTATTTTCATTAAACCAGAGTATGGCAAGGTAATGGTCATTCTTTATTATCTCAGTTAAATGTTGATTACTGAATAAATTGTTCATTGAAATGTGTTTTGTTAGGAGTTACTAGACATAGATTAATAAACCTTAATGGTGTTACACATCCATTGGCATAGATTTTTTACACCCAATGAGGGGGATGATTTTTGGAACCACTTATATGAACTGTTCAATTTGCAAATTGGTAATCTCTGATTATGTGAGCCTGAAAGCTGTAAACATGCAGTCGCAGAGTAATATTGTTGCCACGATACTTGCATATATACTTAGGCCTACTGACTGATACTTATGAACTATCATTTAGATCGAAAGCTTAGAAGCACGCCAATGTTAAAGATGTACATTTCGGCTACTGAAAAAGCCTACATCTAGGCCAATTATGTAATTCAGTTGGTAAGAACACGAGAATCACAAGAACAAACACACAATTTGTAGGCCTGCGATGCAATAAAACAATTCAACAGACCAAACTGTAGGGGGGAGATGAGTGTATGCACCATACCCCCCACCTAAAATGAAGGGGGTATGTATACCCCCCATTCCCCAGGAACTACACCCCTGTACACATCATTACTTAGGTTAAAACTGATTTAATGAAACTTGTTGATTGTTGAGTAACTTGCTCATTTGTTTGTCAAAAGTTACTAAATGTGGACAAACAACATTCTTAACACTTAAGTCACAACTTTGTTTACACCAGCACGATCCTTCTTAGTTAGGACTAGCTCTACCTAGATAGTAAGCAGTATAAGAGAACTGAGCCTGGTTGTTATCATGCTCTACTTAAGCACTGTAATACAGTAAGTTTTGAGTCAATTGATTTATTGATTTCTCAGTGTGCATGTTGGTTCTAAAGTGTCTTCCAACCTTTACTGTAAAATATTCATATTATTTCAAATGTGTTTTTGTTTGTAAACTTGTATCAACGTGCTTAATTTGTTTTTGTACTTTTAAAGTTTTTAACTGTTTTAATGTATTCACTCTGATGTTGAACTTAAAAAAAAAAATCCAAAATGCCTTCATTAAATATGTTTTATATTACTGTGATTTTAATATTTTTATAATCCAGTTTATGTACTACAAGCTGAAACTTGTGAACTGATAGGGGATGTTTAATTAAATAGCAGTTGCATATTTCAGAGTAATAACTTGAACATAATTTTAAAAAATTTGAGATAAAGTTTACTAGAAAACTTCATAAACATTTTCAGTTTGCTTTCCATTTACCAATAAATAAAGATTTGAGATGATCCCACTTTTGAGCACCCTACATCTCATTAACCATAAGAAAAGCATGGTTGTTTGAGAAACAGTCCAGCAACTTTCGTTCTATGACTTTGAATCCATTTAGAATATTCAGTGTTGTCTAAAGTGTCAACCTGATATGATTGTTTGAGATTGACTCAACAGGGTGGTAGTAATTAACCAACAGGCTTTACAAAATAAAGTAGGTTTAAGTTCAATTCTGACCCTCTTAGGATCCTCATAGGGTATAGTGTTTAAATGCAACTGGTAAACATTGGACTGTCTTTGTTTTTATAATATCAGTGTGAACTTGTTTTCATTGAATTCTATATTATCTAACACTTACTGTGACTAGAATCTTACTCATTTTATCAAATGAAATCTAGGGGCATTACTTTAAAATAATAAAGAATTAGTTTATTTAGATTTAGTGGCATAGCTTTGTGAAAATGTGTAAAGATAAAAATATTAATTGTATTTTCAACTTATTACAGGTGTTGTACCATATTGTGTACATAATAGTTTAGAGTTACCAAATTAAATTAATCCTTAATTTTTGTAGCTTAAGATGTTTGTCATATTAAGTATGTTAAAGAAAGTACAAATAGAAGAATTACTTTCGATTTATCTGTTAATCAGCAGGTGAGTAACTACTTAGCTAATTCAGTCAATTCACTTGCTCTATTTACTATTTTTCTCTGTAGATTTCATCTTATTGCTATCATAATGCTTGAAATATTTTTGTGTATTTGTTATATATATTCAGTAGAGTTCTCTTTATTGCTGTCTCACTGAAAGTTTCATTTTCTGTACGTTACTTTCACTATATTCTATAGTTTCAGGATAAGTGGGGAAGCTTGAAAATCGGACATGAGAAACGTAACTTCTGAGGGTTAAACATTCTCTATATTTCATGCTGTCATTACTTAGCCTACTTGAACATTTTCGTATAAGAATAACCTTGCTTGCTGCTTTAACCCATAGTTACCTTGTCATGGCTAAAACTGTGAAGGTGACACCTACCAACAGGTCATTTAATGTTGCCATCATGCAGGTGTTGAGAATGCTGTGCCAATGTATACTTGTTCTCAGTTATATTTAACTTTGGTTAAGAAGCTGATTTGAAAGCTTGAGTGTTTGTGCTTTGCTAATGCTATATCTTGACAGGTGTACAGCATAGTGATCATGCTGTACTTAGAAGAACCATCTTAATTAATTCTCAGGTCTTTCTTTTCTTGTCAATTTCATCATATAAAAGCAAAAATTATTTTTGCAGGTTTGTGACTTTTTTGTTTAATATTCTGATTTAAAATTGTCCTTAGCTAGTATTTAACATTTTATCATTGTTTTTCAGTGGAACACTAGCAGTTGGATTTTATGGGAACTTCCTCGCCCATGAAGGCATCCAGAAGGTAGAAGGTGCTACACAAGAAATGCAAGTATTCGTCCAGGGATTTCATGATCGTGTGAGTATTTGAAATTGTTTGAGTTTGTGTATTTATTACTACTTTTCAATGAAGTTACTGCCTTTGTCATCAGTTGTGCTGAGTCTAAAAGGTGTGACCCAAGCTTCTGTGAAAGATTTGAGGCTGTTCATAACCAATAAGTTTTAACAGACTTATTCAGACCTCTTGCTCCAGTTCTCTTAAAAACTAGGTTGGGGTCAGTCTGATAAGTTAACTTCACAGGTGTGTCCATGAAGAGGGTATTTTGAACAAATGGATCATTCTTGGTGCTCTGTAGAAAACTTACACTTGACTTGATATTTGTCTTTTCTTTTTAACATTTAGATATGCTGTTAGGGTAGAGACAGAGTGGAGAGAACAACCTGTCTTAGTGGTTTGGTTAAGACCTTGAGCCTCCATCAGTCTCTTCTGCTTCTTTGGATTTCCTTTCATAAATAGTTAACAATGGTGATTAAGGACCCAGTGGTGTCTATATACACCACTATGTAAACAGTGTATGTAGTTTTGTAGACTGACTAACTGAATGTTTTACCATGACTTGTATTGTTTTGTTTTTATATATAATCTAACGAAACTTTTCTGAATATAGCTTGTTTTTCTATAGAATGAACAAATTGTATCATTACACTGTGTAACACAAATTTTGTTCCTGGATAGTATGCGTTATTTCTTAATTGCTTATGTTGTAAAAATACAGAAAATGGACATTATTCCCTTCAAACTTTGCTTTTGTGACCTGGATAGTGAAATTTAGAAATTAACCTATTTCTTATGTAAAAGCGGGCAAATTTGCACATTTTCATTTACATTAGGTCTGAATAAAATGACATGAATTAAGATTTATATGTATTTATACTAAAGTTATACAAAAATGAACAAAAATATTTAGAAGTGAGTAGTTTTTCAATATTTGTGACTAATGTAAATCACTTTCACGTATCAGGTCACAAAAGCAAAGTTTGAAGAGAAAAATACTTTAGACATTAGCAGTTGGGAAATAAATGTTAATTGTTCATGTCATTTTACATATATTTTTATATCAAAAACTATCTAAAATAAAGTTAAATAGAAAACAGCTTAAGTAATTTTTGTCAAAACAAGTAAATTTAACTTTGATTAAAAAAATTGTGACAGTTAAAGCTACCAAATTAATTGTATTTTTTATTAAGTAATTCGTATTTGGATTGATAAGATTGAAGGATGTGTTCTCACAAGATCAAAATATGCATCAAATAATATTAGTTGTATTATAACAGTGACATCTGTTGATTTAAAATGAAACAACCTTTATATGCATAAAGTAAAAATACATTGTTAGCAAAAATTACTTAAGTTACTTATGGGCCTTATCATATATAATGTTTTGTTATTTATATCTTTCAGGTCAATCACACTGAATTCTTACTAACCCAAAATGTCAGAAAAAACTTGCAGCAATTGAATGTGACCTTTAAACAAGCTGGGTCCAATGCCACTGTCCAGTCTGAATTATTGGAGTTAATTCAAGCCATGTCAAAAAATATCTCTCAGTTAACTAAGAAAGTTAAAGATATTGATGTAGCACTTGTAAATGATCTTCTCAAATCAGTAAATGAAACTATCCACCTGGTGGAACTGTTCAGGTGAGAAATATGAATATCTTATGCTTGTTAATTTTCTGTACACTGACTTCTAGTGTTGTAAGTTTATGTGTAGGATGTTTAAAATGTCACAAGGCAAGGAGTTGGATGTTGTTATTTTTCTTTGCATCTTAATAAAATTAATTGTCTGTAATAGAGTATTGTGTAATTGTTTTGTTTTACCTTTTTAATTTGTTTAGTAATACATTAATACACAAAATTCTTAACGTTTGATACACTTCTGTTCTGTTTTGAAATTTTGCTGTATCCATTCATCTTTTGAAAAATCCATGTAAAGAAAACAAAAATATTACAAGTATTTAATTATCTAAACCCATAATATATTGCACATTCTGCCAGAATTATTTTCCTGATTTCTTAACTTTGTGGATAATAACATGATTTGGATTAGTTTTTAGACAGAGACATTGTATAATGAATAAATAGGGTTTTTAGGTGGAAGCTGACAGTGTCTGTTTGGGTTTAAGGATATAATGTTATTACATTTACATCTCTTGATAATCAAGTCATTTTAAAGTTTGGAATTCACGATAATTTAAAGAAAAGGTTAAAGTAACTTTTCCACTGAGTGATAATTTGACTATTTGCTCATTGTTAGAGCTTGTAGTTTGAGATAACATCTTTGATACATAATATTTTTATATAATATCAACACAAAATTTTTTCTGCTAACATTTTTCTATATAAGCTTCATAAGGACTAGCAGTACAATAAACCTGCAACTATTAGCCTGGTGAAGCCACAATGGCAAAACACTGATGGAAGTAAAAAGTTTATTTTATGATTTAGAGAAAGTTGTTTTTTGTAATTTTATTACCAAAATGTTTACATCTCTCTGGTATGGATTACAAATTCTGAAAAAAACAAGTAGCATTGTTGAATTTGTGTAGTACATACTGGTGCATGAAAGATATTAATCACTGTTTTTGTAGAACATGGGCTAAGAAACTATAAATTAAAACATTGTATGTCCAGTTAAAGTAAAATAACAAATTAGGTATTATAAGGCTATTTTGTTTACTATGATTAAGGTTGTATTGTTGTTTATAGTCCTCCAGTTGTATTGTTAGAATTGGTTATTCATGAGAACAGTATAGACGAACAGTATTGTTGTTATGGATTTTCTTGACTGAAAATCTAAAACTCAAAGAAACAAGAAAAAAAGTGAAGTTAAGAACACTTAAAATAACAGAATTATATATAAAAAACAGGTGTAAAAATGAAATACTTAAAAGGTAAAAGGTAAAAACATTTCTTGAAAGAAGCATGGATATGTTAGGGACTTAGTCCATTCATCTTTTGATGAAATATCTATCGGATATGTAGATAAACTAATAGAACCTACTGATAAGATTTTTATTAAATATCCTATTTTATTTACTGTTTTTTGTATGAATAGTTTACCTTGCTTTAAAATGTTAAAAATAATCAAAAGAAATGTATTAGTTAATTTAGCTATTTTTGAGATTAACCAAAAGAGAAAACGAAGTGAATGGAACATAAGAAGACATTTTTTAACGTGGTAATGTTTTGTGTGGTTATTTTTTATCAGAACATCATGTACACAGTTAAAAACATTTCAAGTTTATTTTACAAATGGAGAAATTTTACATAAATCATATGAAATAGTCAGCCTGTAAAGAGTTAACAAGAAATGTTAGTTGTATCTTTTTTGACTAGTTGTGAAAACAAAAGAATACAAAGAATTCATAAAGGTGTTGCTTGTGTGGAAATATTTTGCTACCTTATCAACTTAGAATAATAGGAAGTCATTGATGTAGTATAAAGTTTGAAGATAAAATAATTTACATTGTATGAGGTCAAAGTTGCTTGCAACCATCTGAATACTGTTCTTCCGTTCTGTCTTGACATTATCTGTCTGTTATGGATGTTCATCCTTCACTGCTTAAATAACACCCATAAGGAGGAATCTTGCACATATTTATGTTATATTACCTTTTGAAATGTTAGTTAATGAATAGTCACAGAAACTAGATGAAGGTCTCAGTGTGGAGACCGAAGTGCTATCCCACTTTAAACATCACTGCAGATGAAATCTTTAGAAGTTTCAAGTTGTGTGATTTGTAATATACTTTATTCTTACAGAAATTTAAGTTAAAAACAAAACTGATTTGAATATCGGTAACAAAGATAATTTGTTATTAGGACTTAATAATGAATTGTAGTGTGAAGCTGAAAATTAAAATAAATTTATAATGAAATATTATTTCAGTATATTTACTGCAAACCAGTTCAAAGCACTTTATTTTGATAGTTTTATGAACTCTAATGCAATGTTTTACCTCATTTCTTAAATGTGCTGTTATCAAGTTTATTAAACTGTGTGAGACTGTTGTATTTTAACATTCATGAATATGTGTATCATATGAAGTTTGTTTCCAAGCTGATAACTATACCTTTCTTTTAGATGGCCAGCAACATTTGCTGTTTTGGGTTTATTGGTTATTTTCTGCTTTATCTTAATTGGAGCCATTTGTCGAACATCACGCTGTCTGCTTATCTTGTAAGTTGCTTTTTTTTGTTTTAACTTAGTTGTCTTGAAGTAAATTTTTTGTTTGTGATTAATGTTATATATTTCACAGTATAATCATAACTTTAGTAGAACATTTGTTTTATGTTGTGTTTATATCATAAAAAGTAAATAATTTTCAGACATTTTCTAAACTAGTGAAAATATTTTTATTTCATGTTTGTAATAATAAATTTTAACATAGTATTATATCTATTACTTAGGAAAACTCAGCTTTGTAAATACTCGACAAGAAAGACCCTGATTTTAAGTATTTTTATAATGTTTAAAACATTTAAATATAATTATACTTTGAAAAGCTGTGTAGTTTTTGTTCTAGTTCTAGAAATGACTCTTATGACTGTGGTAGTCACAAAAAATAATCTTTTGAATACAATCTTTTTTTAGTTTTTCAGTGGTTGGACTGATGTCTGTTGTCGTATGTTGGGTATTAGTGTCATTCTATCTCGGTTTGTGTGTGGTAAGTTTCTGAACTATGTTATTTAAAGCATAAGAGTAAGTTAGTCCAAGTGAATAATAACAATAATAAATTCACCCTAATAATTTTACTGTAAGTTATTCTCACCCAATGCCATATTCTAAAAAAAGATGACAATGTTTTAAGTAAAATTTAAATATCTTTTTTAAAATGATTGAAAATGAATTACACACCTTACATCAGTGTCTGTGTAGTTTATATTCCTCCATTTTTCTTTAGTAAAATTATTCAGGTATAACATGGGATGTCTGAAACCAACCCAGTTACTTGGAGTTGGTCTTTCCAGTTCCATCTATACTGAATTGATTTTAGCTATTTACAGTTAACTACCTCTAGTGACAGAAAAGGTATTTTTCTTACTGAAAATTTGTTTAAAATATTTCCATGTATTTTATAAAACAGTGTAAAAATTTTCTCTCAACTTCTAGTGTCATAACCATTATTTTATGGTTTAGTCATGAATAATATAACATTATCCGTAAAGGAAGTGCTATAGTGTAATACCTTTTACCATCATGCATGGAACAACACTATTGGGATGAGCAGACCAAGAATGGGAAAATTAAATACTCTTTTCTTGTAAAAAATAGTCAATTGTGTTTTGCTGTTTATGTAATTAATATCAGTCTAGATAATTGGCATAAATATTATTACTTTTTTCCATTATGAGTTATTCATATTATATTAAACTTAATGTGAAGTTCTATTTATTTATAGCAGTTAAGTTGCATGTGTAATGAAAAGTATATAACTTAGGATTTGAAACCTCTTTCATAAATGAGTTTTCATTAAAAACAAAACAAACAAATTGGCCATATTTGAAAAGAATTTTGCTCCTGATGTAATACTTACTGTTTGTTTATATTTATGTTTGTTAAAAGTAATATAAGTGTTTTAAACACAGAAATGAAGAATATTTTTGCATTGCTCTTAAGTAAACTTAAATTTTGGAATATCTTTTTCTGTATCTTTAAAATTATCAAACATCAATAATGACACCCCCAGTGGTACAGCAGAATGTCTGCAGACTCGCATCGCTAGAAACTGGGTTTCAGTACCTGTGGTGGGCAGAGCACAGATAGCCCATTGTGTAGCTTTGTGCTTAATTCAAAAAACAAACTGTAATCAAATCTTTCAGATATATTTTAATATATCTTTTAAAATCTTATGTGGACATAGAACTGGCCATATCTTGAACATTTAAGTTCTTAATACATTCTAAAACTAGAATGATATTTTAATAATTCAAAGACACTTGTCTGGATTATTTAAACAGTGGTTTAATTTCTTTGAATACAAAATTCAGAGTATCATTAAGAAAAATAGAAACGGATTTATTAACTGTATTTAAAGGATTACTTATAAATGTATGTGATGTGATGTATCTTTTAAATACTGATCTGGCCGACCTATTAATGGTTGGAGTATTTTGAAATGGTTGTATGTGATTCATTATCACACATAAGCTAGTATGTTTTTTCTGTCAAAATGTATGGCTTGGTTCCTTATTCAGTAAGTGACATTATAAACCACAATCTATGAGAAGAGATTATTACTGTGAAATTGTATTAAATATAACTTGGAAACTGACAAGTATACTTTCTTGTTCTGTAGGCTGCTGGAGATTTCTGTCTACAACCAGAACCATATCTTCACAAGGAAGTGGATCCCTTCTTTAATGCAGGTTAGTGTTTATAAAGATTTATATCTATGGTATACTCTATTAGTTTGTACGTGTCAATCTCCTGACAGGGTATGACATGTTTGTATATATGTTTATTATGAATGTGATGCATCAAGTTTGTGGCTAGTGGTATGTCATGTTAATTTTTCTAGAATTTTATTATGTTAGAAGAGCTTGTATTAAGCTGTAGTCTTTGACATTGTTTATTATTTAGCATCTTATTAAATTTCTGACAGCTTGTTTGTGTCTAGTAGACCTTGGTTAAACTCAACAGTGTAATTTGTTTGTGTCTAGTAGACCTTGGTTAAATTCTGTGGCTTTCATTGTGTCTTATTATTATTTACCGTTGTTAATACACAAATAATATAGGGACTGTGCCCCAGCTGATCCTGCTCATAACTTTCTGAGTTGAACTGCAGACCCAGTGTTGCCAATAGGTTGTTGGCATGATTATTACCAATTAATATAAACTGTTTTACACTCAGATATAGTTTGTAGTGTTAAATTTCACTGTTTTTAATAGTTCCTCATTAGTAATAACTTGCATAACTATTTATCCATGAGTATTAATTAATGTATCACCCCCACTATAATATATAATGCAGAAATAAACATTCATATATTTTCCTCCAAAATTGTACATCTTTTTGTTTCTGCATTTTATACAAGTGTATGTGTTTGTATAGGGGGTGAGACTCTTAACTTTTTCTTTGTGTCAGTTTTTGGTGACTTGATGAATGCTGTGATATGTTTTCTCTAACTCAACAATGAAGTGCAGTAGTACTTTAGTTCAGTTCAGTAACACGAAATCGGGATTTGATAATGTAGAGACGTTGTTAAACATTTTATAGTTTGAAATGCTAATGATTTTACACTTTTTTGTGTATTATATCCAGGTGTAGTACAGTACTACATTCACTGTGGTCAGAAGGTAAAGAATCCTTTCTCAAAGGTAAGGGTGTTATATTTACATGGTTAAAAACTCTATATTAGTTCATTGTATGGCTTTAAAGGATGTGATAAATAATATCTTAGACTAATATAAAGTTCTGTGTACTATGAGATAGTGAGGCTGTCTGCTTATTGATGTGGAGTTGCAAGTCAGTGTTGGGGGCTCGCAATATGTCTAACAGTGAGAAGTCTTTTAAAATGATTATGAATTGAATCCACCAGTGAATATAGAATTGGAGCACTTTTTCCTTTACTAAAACATTACTGATGCAGGTTTGGGCTGCAACAGAAATATAAATATTGACACTCCCTACTCAAGTAAAGAAACTATAAATATTGACACTCCCTGCTCAAGTAAAGAAACTATAAATATTGACACTTCCTACTCAAGTAAAACTATAAATATTAACACTCCCTACTCAAGTAAAGAAAGTATTAATATATGACACTCCCTACTCAAGTAAAGAAACTATAAATATGACACTCCCTACTCAAGTAAAGAAACTATAAATATTGACACTCCCTACTCAAGTAAAGAAACTATAAATATATGACACTCCCTACTCAAGTAAAGAAATTATTAACAAATCATGCTTCTAGTTCTAGTTAAGTATAGCAAGTCAATATGGATTGTAAGTATATTTTGTTACTAAAACAGTAACATTTTGCTCATTACACAATAATATGCAAATTATAATTAAAATGGAACATGTATGTGTCAGAATAATTGCTAGTTTTTTTAATTTCATATGAAATTCCTGTATAGTAACATCAGAAATGGAAAAGTGGTGGAATTTGCTAATCAGTAATTTTAACATGAGACTTGGATAGTTAGAATAATAAAAAAACAGTAATAATCTGAAACACTAATTTTATTAGTTGATTGTCTTCATGAAATTAATCCTGAATTAACGTGAAGATGACATTGGAAGGCCAATGTTTTCTGCTTTATTAGTAAAAGTGTTAATACCCCTATTATCCATCCTGAGATACGTTTTGAAATTAATCAGTCAAGTTGGACAATGTCAAATTAATCAAAAATAATTGAGAAATCATAATGCCAGTACTTTGGTCAACTCAATCACGTACAAGCATCAATTCTATTGATCAGTGTCATGTAATGTAATGGATGAACTCTTTTTCATGTGGGCATCCTTTTCTGTGCAGATTTTATGAAATTGGATTCACTATTTAATTACAGTGCTTATTTGTAATGATATACTTGTAAATGTGGCAATTAATATAGCTAATATTTAAAATGTTAATATTATACAAGTTTTTAATTTTATAAAGCAATTTCAAAAAAGTACAAGAATTGTAACATTTGCTCTCTAGGCAATTCCCTCTTCATTTATTTACCCACCCTCAAAGATATACAAAATGTAACGTAAATTACCCATTACAGTATTGTCATCAGTCAGACAAAGCAACAGTATAGGAAAGTGATATTTATAGGACATTGTCTGTTTTTTGTGTGCTATTATTCTGTGTTCGTTGGTACATTATTGAATTAGGTGAAAGTATTTAGTGCAGTAGTACCATTAGTATAAAAGAAAAGTGGGAACAAATTTCACTGACATTTGACAGTGAAAAAAGGAGTATCCAAATAGGTACTATATTTCTTGTTCATGTTTATTTATTTATTATAATAAAAGTAAAATTAAAAAAAATTAGAAAATATTTTGGTTAAATTATTTGAAATAAGGAATATTAACAATTTTTCACATGGTTTACTTCTAAGTAACTTGCAAGTAGCTCGTATGTTGTGTAAATTGATAGTATAACACAAATCACTAGGTAAACGTGCAACTTACCTTTTGTGGCAATAATATTGGTTAGACATGGCTTAAAGAGCAATATGACAGAATTATACTGTTATGAGTTTATAACAATGTAGAATAAACATGTAGTTTCATATTACAATTCAAAGGCATTCTAGAAAGAAAAAACAAGATTTAGATTTAGTCGTTTTTTTCCCACAGAAGGCTCTTAAATGCTTGATGCATGAAACAGAAGTTATAGTGCGGAAACTTTAAAGGACAATTTGACATTAACGAGTCTTCTGATTTGGCAAGAGGGTTAACGACAGTGTGTGTGTAATATATCTATTAATGAGTAATTTAGTGTACTGAACAAAATTAAGTTTCAGTTTTGGAATATTGGACAGCAGAATTGAATAATACACAAACCACAAACAATTTCTTGAATGTATATATTTGGCAATTAGGTAAACTTACATTTAAAGTGAGGTTTTCTAATGAATTTAAATCAATTTTTTTCTTTGCAGTAGAAAGTGGTGGGTATAACACAAAATAGAAACCTGTGGTATATTTAATGCTTTGTTTTTAGACTGCTTTTGAAAACATCTTAAGAACTTGAATTTGGGCATTTTGGTAGGGTTATAAAATGACCCTTACTAAAACACCTTTGAATCATTTGAAACTACACCAGTGTGCAAA
Source organism: Tachypleus tridentatus (assembly GCF_004210375.1). Taxonomy (NCBI): domain Eukaryota; kingdom Metazoa; phylum Arthropoda; class Merostomata; order Xiphosura; family Limulidae; genus Tachypleus; species Tachypleus tridentatus. Next base: position 70,302,522 of record NC_134837.1, on the reverse strand, counting down.
TACATCACTTTTATATTTGGGTGAATTTATGTAAACTAGTGTTTTGTGTATTCTCCATAATTACAGTAAGTGCCAGATCTAATGTTACACACTTATGTGTTCTCTAATTCTATTCTAAATAGAAATAAATGTAACTGATATTGTATAATTATTAATAATCAGTTGAAACTTGGATACAGGTAATTGTTGTTAAAAACAGATCAATGTTGAAAGTAATCAATATAACAACATAACCTTGTCCTAGAACTTATTATGGAGCAAACAGATGTTCAGTTCTCAAATCTGGAATTTTAAATATAATTCATGGGAACCATGCATTTGGCAGTGGTGCCAAATGAAAGTGTATGTGAGATGGATGTATCAGAATTTCAGCAGAAAAATACAAATAATTTAATTTCTGCAGTAGCTTTCCCACCCTAAGTGGTATTGAGATTTAATGGGTAAAGTATATTAAGTGCATTGTTTTTACTTATTATGGATGATGTAACATGTGGTCAACCATCTGTATGATCAGACTTAGTTCTACAACACCTGTGCCTGGAAATAATTGTGTATTGGCTGTGATTTATAGTTTCTTTTTTTATGGTTATTGTTTATCTTTTACACAGTACTTAATACTCATTCTCTTGTGTTTTTTCAATATTTGTGATACTTTGGTTTTATATCCTGTGTCTAACATAATTTTTTAAGTTGATTTTTTCCTTATTTCTTTACTTTTTGGACATTGTAAACTTTTGTGATTTTTCTAAAAAATTTTTTTTAAATGAAGGTGATGCATCAGTGTACAACTTTTCCACTGTTTTCTTTTTTTGTTACACATTTTTTGCTGGATAGCTTTTGTTTCCAATGAAACTAATAGATTGTTCCTACTTCTGAATGAGCTACAAGTATGATTTCTGATTGGATAATATTTTATTCAGGGTTATAAAACCATTTGAAACTAGACTTACGACAGCTGTGGATGTCGACACATTTAAATAATGTCAAGGTACTATTGCTTCCTTTCATATCTATAACAAATTTACAAGTCCAACCTGCAAAATGCAAAATTAACAAAAAACAAAATGCATCAGAATTTGAAAAAAAAATTATTTTGATAGTCTAGGGTTAAAAACCAAAATGATTCTGTCAAAATAGAAATAGCTTGTATCTTTGTATTCTAGGTCTGTTTATTGGTGTTGATTCGTGACATTATTACTTCTAGTCAGCTTCTTGTATGGAAATGGCTGTTAGCTTAAATTACATTTTGGTTATAATTTATATCACTTACTTTGGGCCAGAAGTTATTAATAATTTTAGAAAACTTGCTAAAGTACAAACAGTATGCAGATTTGTAGAACTTTTTATTAATCTACTGTATGGAAAAATAATTTTTCAATACATTAATATTATATTTGGCCTTTCAGTAGTTGAAATAAGTGTGTGGAGCTCAGTAACTATAGTTTCATCCTCTTTGCAGACAATACAAAAATGTTATTTTCAGGAAGACACTTCCTGAAATCGGTGATACATTCTGGTTCTGACAATAGTCAAGATATCACATTTCAATGGTGTATTCCAAACCTAACACTAGTTCTAGATTATGTTATCCTGTTTCAGTGGTGTATTCCAAACCTAGCACTAGTCCTAGATTGTTATCCTGTTTCAGTGGTGTATTCCAAACCTAGCACTAGTCCCAGGTAAGATGATATTATTCTATTTTTATTTAGTCTTTCAAGGAGAGCATGGCTAAACTGGACAACCTGGAAAGGTCACTTGGTGAGGTCAAAGAGTTAGCTGAACCACATTTTTCACAGCCAAAGGTATGCACTAAATGATAAGTTAAAGATTTAGTATTTAACAGTTTTATACAAATGTTTGTTTTTCAAGTTAATCATCTGTAGTGCTAGATAAATTGTTTAGGTACATGTACTATCTTTCTGAATGCATTTTAAATAGAATACTAATAATAATAAAAAAAGTTTACACTTAAGTAAGTATGAATTATGTTAGTTTGTAGGAATAGTGTTGTGTAGTAGTATACCTACTAAATATTTGAAGTTGTAATGTGTTACTTGTGGACATGTTAAGCTGTGAAGTGAAAATTGAGAGTGAAGAAGATTGTGGATGGATCAAGTGTCTCAGCAGGACTGTGAATATACCTTTGTGTTCTGATTGCTGCAGATGTCTGTTTTTACTTCCAGTGGTTATTAATGTTGAAGTTTCACTATTGAACTAGGCTGAAAAATGAGTACAGTTCATGATCTTTCAATTGTCACTTTTTGTTGGAAGAAGATTTAAGTGCTAAAACTGTATAAATTTTAAGAGCAGCACACTGTCCTGTGAGGGTTAAACTGAGAGCAGCACACTGTCCTGTGAGGGTTAAACTGAGAGCAGCACACTGTCCTGTGAGGGTTAAACTGAGAGCAGCACACTGTCCTGTGAGGGTTAAACTGAGAGTAGCGTGCACTGTCCTGTAAGAGTTAAACTGAGAGTAGCGTGCACTGTCCTGTAAGAGTTAAACTGAAATGAGGCAGGATTCAAACCAGTGACTTTACTAATTTTATTCTTGTACACCATTTACTTTTGTTATAAGTGTGTTTTTTTGTGTTATCTGCTTCTGTTGTAGGTTTGTGTGTGTGTGTGTGTGTGTGTGTGTCTGTAGTTCCATTTTCCATTTGTTTCTATTATAGGTTTGTTTTATTTGTTATCTGTTAAAGGTTTTTCAGCTTCTTGATCAGTTAGCAGAAAGTTTGAGTGAATCAAGGACTGATGTTTCTGTATTACAAGACTGTACTTCTGTTTATCGACAGTACAATAAGGCTATGGAGGCCACTTGTACCACAGGCATGTAAGTATATCAGATAGTTATTGAACCATTTTAGTTTTGGCTAATAATAATGTTTGTGCTGTGAACTTTTCAGAGACAGTTTTATGGAACAATATTAATGTGTTTCCTTAGGGATTAAACTTGCCCCGTTTGATGTCACATCATTAATTCTTTCTCTTTAAACTATAAAGCATTTTCTTCCCCCATTGTTGTCATCACATTAAAAATCATTGTTGGTTAAATCAGGTTCAGAACCAGGATCGTTGTTGGTGAAAACACATGCTATTTGGGTCTGTTGCGTTTTTTTATGAAAATGACAGTTTTCAACTGCAAATGTTATCAGTGTCTTAAATAGTAACATGCACCATATTGGATATGGGTCAGTGGCTGTGGTCATCATCTGTGTCTATTGATTTTGTGCACTTCTTTGCATTTCTAGGGGTAATTCAAACTGCATTATATGGTTGCTGTAAGGTGACAGATGTGCCTAAAGGCTTAGAGATAGTATTGAAGAAACACTGTGTTGTGCAGAAACTTTAGATAGTTCAGTATGTTTATAAAAAGCATAATATATATATATATATATATATATACTGAAATGAATAATTCGTATCTAGTTTTGTTCTCTTTGTATGCGAGTACTTTCAACCACTCAACAGGTTAACATTTTGTGTTCTTTGTTATTCCTGCTTTTTGATTTATCAGGTAACATGTTTTATGATGTTAGTTGGCAACTAATTTTGATTAAATCTTGCATTTATTGTTTTTTTCCTTTAGATCAAATAAAGAAAAATTTGAGGCATTTCCAGGTTGTTTAAATCAGTAGAATGTTATTAAATTTAATTTGAAAAAAAAAATATGGCAAAGGAAAGAAAAAAAGTAAAGCTGTTAAGTTAGGCTTAGCAACTTGTAATTGCAGAAAGTTTTTAATTTACTTAGTAAATGGATTCTCGCATAAGACTGAAGTTATGTAGAATGTCACTCAGTATAGAAAGCATATAAATAGCACATTGAGCTTTCATGAAGTCACTTCATTGTTGTTTATAGCTGGGCAATTAACTGGATTTAATTATTTGATTACTTAGAGCTGTAAATAACATAGATTATTGTTGGGAAAATAATTAACTAACCAAAATTAGTATTTGCTATTAATAGTTTTCCATTATACCAACTATTCAAGAAATCAAAATATTAATCATCTTATTATTATTTTCAGTTAATTCAAGGCTGTTTAACTTAATCAAATAATATAAATTAGTGTTCCATGTCATGAAGTACAGTGGTATGCTTTGGGTTTGTTATTTTTATCTAGTAGTTCAGTGAATGCTGTGAATGTGATTAGAACCATATTATAAATATTTTGGTATGATTGGTTAATTTTCTTTCCTCTCAGATTATATAGTATCTTTTAGTTTAGCTTGGCTAGAAATATCTTGCATGAAAACTGGTTTTTGTATGGTAATACATACTACCACTGTAAATTAATTTTCTCATTGTTATTGTATGTTGATACTGAGTACTACTCTGAAACAACCTTCTTGTTGTCATATCTCTGAACTATGATTTTAGTGAAGGAACTGCCTTCCTGCTTGTGTCAGCAGTTGGATCAGGTTTCTTCTTTACCATCTTGATATGGTTGGCTTCGTGTACTTGGATTCACGTCCGAAAGAAGTAAGTGCTAAATTTTAGTTAATAATTAGATAGACCTTAAGAGGTTTTATTTCATTGCATGTACTGAGTTATGATATTTTAATAATTGCACAAAAATCTGAACATAAGTTATCCACATAAGTCATTTGTTGTCTAATATAAAAATAAATCCTGGGTGTACATCTTGCACTGATTACTTTCTATCAGCGGTGGTCCGTGTCACACGTAGTGTGATTTGTGAAAGTGGACTGTAGTGATAAATTTTAAATCTTGTCTTTAATTATTCAATAAACATAAAGGATCCTTCATGAATTAACAATAAGTAAAACCTTATGTCAGAAAGTAATAAATAAATGATTAGTAAATATATTGTGATGGTAGTTTTCATATTGGGAAAATAATAAATGTGTGATTAAGAAGTGTGAGCTGATGGCAGATTTGTTACATAAGAAAGTAACAGGTGATTAGGAAATGCAATCTGCATCAGAATGAATGAAAGTTTCTGGTTGTGAGACACATACCCTTAGTTACCAGGTTCTTTGAGTAATTTGTAAAATGTGCATGTGGGTGATTCTTCTAAAGATTTAAATAAAGAATATCTCTACAGATGGTTCTATAAAACGTGAAGGTTTGAAAACTTAATGAGGTTAAGAAATGTTTGTAAAAAAAAAATGTTTTAGATCAATCATTTTTGAAAGGAAAGTGGTTGAAGAGTATTCTATGAAATGTTATTTTATCATTGCAGACAGACTGCAGAACCTCCTGAAGAAGAGGAAACTTTCTTACCTCAGACCTCCAACAGCTCAACAAGCCGTCGAACCAGAGACATGTATGGGCACACGGGGTTTCGTCCCCGAAACAGCCATACTCCGCCTCAGACTCCTCTTGTAGCTGCCTTGTCAGTGTGAGCACTTGTACTTCTAGTGGTGGTCTCACTCTGAGCTGTGCATGAGTAGATTTTTGTTGATGTTAGGGAAACATGTAGATAGGTTTTTGTTAAATTTTGTAGCTGATTGCATGAATAATTGCTTCTTCTATGGAGTCTGAGGTTTTTCTCTATTCTGTTTTAAATGTGACATATCTTGTGTTTTTTTACTTTTTTAAGCATGAATGCACATCTTTTGTTTTCTGTTAGCACATACGTTTTCCTTAAGTCTTTTATCTACACTTTAATAATATGTTGCTGATAAGAAACTGTCAAACACACTATGTAATGACGTACATGTTCATGTAATTATCACTTTCAAGTGAACTTTGAATGTATGATATTGGTATGGAAAGTAGACATTTATAATGTAGATGATGTAATACACAGGTGATCTGTGTACATATTAAGCATTTGAAGTCTTGGTGCATTACTACAATTTGCATTTTGCTATCTAAGTTTTATTCACTTTTAAGATAAAGAAAATTTGCTTACAGAAATGAAAATTGTCTTGCAAATTCCTCTAAAGTCCAACTCCTCCTAAACTAAAGTGTACTTCTATTAGTAATTGGGTTATAACATCTGTTTCAAAACGAGTAATGAACTATTCATGTTCCTTTAGTCTTAAGTTAACATCAATATGTATTGAATGAATACAAAGGTGTAACACTAGTCCTTGACATAAAATGCTTCAGTGTGTATATCTGCAAACTTCCTGCAACTTATTGAATGTTAGTAAAACTAGTGAAATCCGTCATTCTTGGAATGTCTAGTGAAGTATGAACTAAAGACACACAACAGGATAGAAATTAAAAGTTTAAGCTTTTGAACTTCACAACAAAGTTTATTGTTGGATACATGGAACATCTGGATGGTATTATGTGATACTCCAGTTTTGTATGGTTAAGACTTTTACTGCTAAATATTAACATGCTAACAACCCTAAATTTATTGTTTTAAACAAAATGTTTAATAAAGCCAGTGTGAACAAAAAGACGGGAACAACAAAGGTATCTACCATGAGATTAACTTTCAGTGTTTTTTTAAGCCCACTTTTTATCCTCTTTGCTTTAAGGGTATTTATTTAAGATACATTGTAACTTTTCACCTAGTATGTTCATCACAAAATTATTAAAGTTTTTAACAAACTAACAATGATTAATATAAGAGTGAGAGACTACATCTAACAGTATTAACACCCAACAGTACATTAGCTATTTAAATTTCTGGTTTTTACATGTCTTTCTCAGAATACAACTAACACTATTAGGGACTTGTTGCATGTGTATAATTTTATATATAGTTACTTCTCAGAATATTGTTTTTAAGTGTTTTTTTTTTTCCTTAAGGTACTACACACATAAAGAAATGAACATTTTATAAATCACTACATACACAATGAGAGTACACTTTCTCAATTTGCTACAACTACAGTAGATGTAGTTTATCATACACATTTTACCTTTTAATAACATAAGACTTCTGTTTACAAGTTAGGAATAGTTTTGGCTTGTTTTGTTATGATACCAGTAGAATGTGTGTATGCTCAAATGTGCACAAAGCATGAGTTGCACATGTTGCTACCACTCTGACTTTTCCCTCTAGTTGTGCATGTGTGTGTGTGTGTGTGTAAGGTAGAAGTTATGTATTAAGTTTATTAATAAATTCAGGTGGTGATAATATTTATTGCAATACATAAAAAAATCAAACCTTTTTTTATAATCACTAACTTGCCTGTAGATATTTTATCTGAGGTTAAATTTCTTATAAACACAAACTGACTTTTTATTTTCATGTCCAATGTTCTTCAGTTGGAGAAAAAAGCTCAAAGCTACTCGTACTTTTACAAGTTTGACCAAATGGAAATGTGATGCATATTTTAGTATTATGGTCTAATCTATTGCTTGTTACAGCCAGTCAGAGAGTTGTAAATACTTGCAGGAAAAGAGCAAACAATTACAAAGCTAATTGCTCATAAACTTGTTATGAATAGCAGTAGTAAAGCTGAACAAACATGGTTAGATTTTGGCTTTAGCTTGTCATTGAATAAGCCATGTTTAATATGGAGGCTTTGTTTAATAGTGATCCTTATGAAAGTAATTTACACTTATTCACACTTATCTAGAGAGTGCTTGAATACATAGTTGACTTGTTTGGTATTCTGAAACTTTTGTGACCTTTTGTTTGATCAGCAGCCATCTTGTAGTAGAAACAACGTAAACTTCTTGTGACGAGGACAGGTAAGCTCATCAACTTGTTCTCTTTGGTGAAAAATGTGACCCTTATACGGGAATAATTATAACAGGTGACATTGTGGTTTTAAAATACAGGTATGCTCTACAAGGCAGGGGGTGAGTGTACAAAGAATATATAATGATACATGGTAGTTTTGTAAAATTGAACAATTAGGTTGCTCATACATTGATAGCGTACTAAGGTTTTATGTATTCAGATAGGTATGAGCTTATTGGATCGATCAAATAAATGGGAAAACCATGTCTGCCTATAAATGTAAGTTGTAAGGCTCTATGCACGTTTATAGGTGCTCCATATGTTTTAGCTCAAGGAACTAATAACGTCAGGTTTACTTAATAAATAGTTGGTAAAAATTGAATAAAGGCTCCTAATTTTTATGGGGAAACCATACATTCAGAATTTCCATTACAGTTAAGATCTACGTATACAAATACAAGACTGTGTTCTTGCTGACGTTTAGTAGTGAATTTAATCCTTGTGTACTTACTATTATAAATATTCCAAAAATTGAGAAACGTATCAAAGTTGTCAATTTATTTTGATCAACCATATTTAAAGAAAACCATATGGAGATTTCGGTTCCTCTTGCATGTGTAGTCTCAAATGCTTATGAATATTTGGATAAAGGGTTTAACAATATAAAAAAAATTTATTTCTTATTTATTTTGTTGATTGAGTAAGTTGTGGCTAGTTGTAGTAACATTTAAATTTATGAAGTTCATACATGTTTCTATTGTACAACCTTACTATATACTGGTGTATATTTTTATATGTTAAAAATTAACTTCTTACCTTTCCCTTGTATACTCAGCCATTCCATTTTTAAACCAAGATTTTACCTGTTGTATTTCTTCACCTGTAAAGATCACATTTCTATACTGAGAACAACAATTTATCTGTTACACTGGATATAATAAAAAGTAGTGACTGACATGAGTGATAGAATTATTAAAACTAAGAATGCTCGATAAATCAAGTGTGTTAGAGCAGACCAGAAGTCAGCAAAGTATATTCAACCATTTAAATTATTTTAAGATTGATATTCTTAAAGCAAACAAAGTAAAACTTGAATGTTGATCAGTTGAAACCAAAACTTGGTATCCTTGTAATCTGATTATAAACCTAGAGAAACTTTTCCTCATGTATATCTACTTTTAAACTACCACAAACATGTGTATTGCTAGTTTCAGTCTTTGACATCTACTGATAAATGTGGTTAGGTGAATTTAACCATTCAGTTTGCCTAAATATAAAAAAATACATCAAATGTCCAGTGTTAATATAAAATTCCTACTTTTTCCAATCATTTTCTGAAACGCAGAATACAGATGTGTGGACCCATGACTTTTCTGGCAAAAAGAAATAACTGAAGTTGCTTTAGATAGAGCAAAATCATAAACTTGTGTATCTAAACACATTTTGACATTCATTGTATAACGTAACATAATATGTATAATCCAGTTTCCTGAGGTACTTTATATGTTGGTAACACTGATAAAAACTCAAAACTGTAGGTATTATATTAATGTTCCACAATTAACAAATAGTTTAATGATGCTAGTGAAAAGTCAGCACTGTATTATTTTAATGTTCCATGACATAAGTAGTTTAATAATGTCAGTGTAAACTCAAAACTGTAGGTATTATTTTAATGTTCCATAATTAACAAGTAGTTTAATGATGTTAGTGAAAAGTCAGCATTGCAGGCGTTATTTCAATGTTCCATGACATAAGTAGTTTAATGGTCAGTGTAAACACAAAATTGTAGGTATTAGTTTAATGTTCCATGACATAAGTAGTTTAATAATGTCAGTGTAAACTCAAAACTGTAGGTATTATTTTAATGTTCCATAATTAGCAAGCAGTTTAATAATGTTAGTGAAAAGTCAGCACTGTATGTATTATTTTAATGTTCCATAATTAGCAAGCAGTTTAATAATGTTAGTGAAAAGTCAGCACTGTATGTATTATTTTAATGTTCCATAATTAGCAAGCAGTTTAATAATGTTAGTGAAAAGTCAGCACTGTATGTATTATTTTAATGTTCCATAATTGGCAAGCAGTTTAATAATGTTAGTGAAAAGTCAGAACTGTAGGTATTATATTACTGAAAAGTCAGAACTGTAGGTATTATATTAATGTTAGTGAAACGTCAGCACTGTATGTATCATTTTAATGTTCCACAACATAAGTAGTTTAATAATGTTAGTGAAAAGTGAGCACTGTATGTATTATATTAATGTTAGTGAAAAGTCAGCACTGTATGTATTATTTTAATGTTCCATGACATAAGTAGTTTAATAATGTTAGTGAATAGTTAGCACTGTATGTATTATATTAATGTTAGTGAAAAGTCAGCACTGTATGTATTATTTTAATGTTCCATGACATAAGTAGTTTAATAATGTTAGTGAATAGTTAGCACTGTATGTATAATTTTAATGTTCCACGACATAAGTAGTTTAATAATGTTAGTGAAAAGTCAGCACTGTATGTATAATTTTAATGTTCCATGACATAAGTAGTTTAATAATGTTAGTGAATAGTTAGCACTGTATGTATAATTTTAATGTTCCATGACATAAGTAGTTTAATAATGTTAGTGAATTGTTAGCACTGTATGTATAATTTTAATGTTCCACGACATAAGTAGTTTAATAATGTTAGTGAAAAGTCAGCACTGTATGTATTTTAATGTACCATGACATAAGTAGTTTAATAATGTCATTGTAAACTCAAAACTGTAAGTATTATTTTAACATTCCATGATGTAACAAGTATAATAATGTTAGTGAAAAGTCGAGACTGTTTGTGTAATATTAATGTTCCATGATATAACAAGTATAATAATGTTAGTGAAAAGTCGAGACTGTTTGTGTAATATTAATGTACCATGATATAACAAGTATAATAATGTTAGTGAAAAGTCGAGACTGTTTGTGTAATATTAATGTTCCATGATATAACAAGTATAATAATGTTAGTGAAAAGTCAAAGCTGTTCGTATAATGTTAATTTTCTGTGATGTAACAAGTAGTTTAATTATGTTTGTTTAAAAGAAACCTGTATGTGTAGAAAATATACACTACTAAGTTTCTTCTGTTTTCCTCAGTAAAGGAATAATAAAAGTTTGTACATTTTGATACCTATTGGCAGTATTTCTACTGTGTTTCTGGAGTATTTAGACAGCAGTAACTTGTAACCTGTTTGATTTAACATATCTCGTTTACTACTACTGTACAACAAGAAACCACAGCTCATGCTGTGTAGTGACAAAGGACTCAATATGCATGGTGTTACTGTGTGTTTTATGAGTTTAATCTATTTAATTTTGGTAAATCACTTTCAGTTAAACATTTGGCTGTATTGTTGTTGCCTTCAGCTAAACCAGTGGTCCTTAACCTTGTTGGAGGTACTGAACCCCAGAAGTTTTGTACTTGCATTCACTGAACCCTTCGTAATTGGAAAAATAAAATGATGTTTTCAAATTCAAAACATAAATAGATATTTTATTAGTGCACAAAATGAACCGTGGATCAGTTGCACAAAATATCACTGTGTTCAAAGAACAAAATCAACAAAACATGAATTTCACACAAAAACAAAAACATAACTCAATGAATATTGACTGCAAATCAATGTGACTTTTGCTGTTGCCTTTCAGAGACAAGTTCAGAAATGTGCAGCTTCACCTTGGCAAGTGCCACTCTCATATCATTTTCGCAACAAAGTCTGTTCCTTTTCTTCGTTTTTATGTCTACCATCCTCGAAAAGGATTGCTTGCAAAGATACATTGTAACAAACGGTATGAGTATCTCAAGGGCTTTCTTAGCAATAAGAGGATACGCTACAATTTGGTGACACCAAACGTTGAGAGCATTGTTGTTCTGAAAAGTTGCTGTTGAACCTGGCTCTGCTGAAGTTCAATGATTTTGTTGAGGTATTCATCATTGACATTGCTGTCGCAACACTAAACATGAACGGCTGTCTCACCCATGCTGGATAGGACTCTCTGGTGGGGACGTATCCGTCGAGAGACTTTGCGAGCTCATCTAAGTGAATGGCAATTGCTTGCTTCAATTCCCCGGATGTAGAAATGTCTGATTTCAGACACATCTTCGATCTTACTTACACAGCTGTCCAGCAGGGGAAAGTTTGCAAAGTTGTCATTCCCTGTCCATCGTTTCCATAATGGTAACTTTTTTTAAAAGCCTTCAGGTTTTCTTCCACTGATGTTAACTCCACTGCTCTGCATCTGTTGATTGAGAGCATTGAAGATATCGGCCATGTACGCCAAAATGAGAATGAACTCAGATTTTTCGAAGTAATCTGCATGACAATGTTGGTGCTCTCGCAAAAACAGGGCTAATTCCACACGCATGGCAAAAACACGATTCAGCACCTTTCCCCGGGATAACCACCAAACGTTAGAATGGTACAGAAGTACCTCGAATTCGGAGCCCATTTCATTACACAGATCTTTGAAGATGTGGTGCTTCAGGGCACTATTTTGCACAAAGTTCACACATTCCACTACAATTTTTAATACTTCTGCCAGTTTTGAAGACAAGATTTTTGTTGCCAGTGCATGCCTGTGCAGAACACAGTGTGTTACAATGATGTGTGGTGCATTGGCTTTCACCAGTGCACAAAAACCAGAGTTTCATCCCAGCATGACTGGAGCTCTGTCCAAACAAACTGCAGAAACCATATTGCATGAAAGATCGTTGCCTCTGAAGAAGTCATCCACAAGTTTCTTCATGTTGGCTGCCTTAGTTGTTGTTGTAAGAGACTTGCAAAATAAAAAATCATTTATCCTGTCATTCTTCACACAGCTCACAAATACAACAAGCTAGCTTATATTGGAAACGTCGGTGGTCTTGTCGAGTTGAAGGCCGAATTTTGCTGGGCTTGAAATCAGATCTACAACTAATTGAGCCAAGATGTCATTGCTCATGTCATCTATTCTGCTGCTGATGGTATCATTTGAAAGAGGAATTTGGAATAACTTATTTTCAGCAGCTTTTTCTAGCATGATATTAACCATTTTCAACTTGTGCTTCACCAATGGTGTGTGGTTTTCCCTGCTTTGCAATCAAGTACGCAACTTCGTACGATGCTGTGAGGACTGGCTTGTTGATGGGTACAAAGCTGAGAATAGGTAAAGTAGCCTTTTCATTGAACCTGGCTCTCGTTACCTTGAATGCAGCAAGTGTTGTTCTTGTATTTCCCATCTCCATGCAGCTTTAGGGAGTGTTATCTTAGTTTTGCCGGTGCTAGACTAGAATTGCTCAACTTGGCATTGCAAATCATGCATTAAGGATGCTGACTCCCATCATGTTCCGTTATACACGTGAATCCATATTGTACGTATTGATCCCACCACTTTTTGATTTTGCTCAACATAGTTAGTATGAAAGGATTGAAAGATTAGGAAAAAAATCACAAATGGCGCACGATTACTACAGTCACAAGTCGACTGCTAAGCGCATGAAGTTCCCTGCAGCACAGATATTAAGGCCAAGTGATGTGACGTGATCAGCTGCAGCCAATGATGGCCAAGTGGAACATGATGTCACGAATCATGAGTGGGGTGAACAGAACAGACACACGCACACACTGTGTGTCTTGACCTCCACCGAACTGCCGAGACTGATTCATTGAACCCAGGTTAAGAACCACTAAGCTAATCATTTGGTTTTATTGTTGTTGCCTACAGCTAAACACTTGGCTGTACTGTTGTCACCTTTACTTAGTTAAATGTTTGGCTGTATTGCTGGTTAGTAAACTTTTTTTTTAGTTCCTAAGCCAGATTCTGGATTAATTAGTTGTATGATGATCAGTGTCTTTAATTCTAAGTTACTCTGAAATGAATTAACATCCAAACAAACAAGTTGTGTTAGTTGATTGTGTACTTGGTTATTCACACTTAAATAAGTTCTTAATTAGTTGCTAGATGACAAATTCGTTATGCAGTTGCCCTTTGAGAAAAATAGATCAGTTGTCGAACATTTGATTGGTGGTAACATGATAAATGCCAACTCGGTGGCTAATTAGTTAATCAGTTGTTAGTTGACAAATTCTTTACATAAAAGTCTCCTGAGAGAAATGGATTAGTTGTGTAGTAACCAATCAACTGCTGACTCCCTCAGTGAAATAATCAGTTGTTAGATAATTACATTCTAGATGGCTGATCTTCAATCATGTTGTTGATTGTTTTTACTAGCTGGTAAATTCGTTGTTAACCTAAAGATGACCTAAGAAGGTCAAAACGTTCTGTACTTTATTTTAATTAAAGTTTTAATACCCATACCAGCTGTCTTAAATACATTTTTACTTTGAATGGTTTTCTCATCATCACAAGTTGATTAATTTTACTGTTGTAACTTTTGTGAAGATGTGCCTTCAGTCAGTTCATTAGTATATTACATTGTCATGTAGCAGGTATGTTGATGTACATTCTGAGAATCAAAATTAAAGTATTGGTTTCCAAAATATAGTCTTCTTTTATACTTTATCAAATAACTGTTTTGCTAGGTGATGAAGGTATGTACATTTCTTAATATTTGCAGGCATTAATGGAATGAATATTAAATAAAATATATTGAACATAAGTTCCAGAGCTGTCTGGTTAGTTCAGCTGTTACTGGAAACCTGTGGCTGTGGGCTCTTGTTTATATTCTAATTGCTAAAAACTTGTTTTTATACAGGAGTAGTAGTTCATCTAATCGAGAGGAACAACCATTTTTGGCTGGAAGGTACACCCCACCACCTTCTGTAAGTATTTACATACACTTGCTAAAATTTTGTCTCAAAGTTCAACATAGCTACAATGAGAATTAATCATGTCTTTATCCTCATCCTCCTATTTTTTAAAAGGCATAACTTGAAAAACAGTTTGAAATGGTGACATTATTACAGAAATAGTTTGATAACTTGTTAAGTACTGGTTGATTAAAAGGTTTAACTGTATAATGTTTTTTCTCCAGGAAACAGGAATAAAAGCAGCTTTTTCTGGAGTGATGTTATTTTTTAAACATTAAAAGTTTAATATTTTAACCAGTAGGCAATGAAATTACCAATGACTAGTGAGATCTTTTTTATTCATCTCTCGAAATCCAAACCCGATTTACAAATAAACAGAAAACCTTTGTTGTCAGTTGTTGTTTTCTTTTAATCTATACTGATTGTAAACTAGAGGTTTAAGATTTAAAATTTTTGTTTTAAAAATCTGCAAACTCAGGAATAAATGTAGTTCTAAGTTGTTTGGTAACTGTTAACATTTTGACCGACTTTGAAAATGTTTCTAAAATTAAATGGTGAGGTTGCTGGAAATTATTCCAATTGTGTCAGTTTACTTTGTTGTTTTTATAGTAGTTGCTGCTAAGAGCAGTTCTGGAAAGTTTTTGTTTAAATTGCATGTTGCTATATTAAGTTTCAAATATTATGGTATGATCTGTGTAAATCTGAGAGACTAAAATGCTTCATATGTTACATTAGGAATGTTCAAGATAGTGTTTGCAACCTAGCTGTTTGTGAGTTGCATGTTATTAGGATTTGAAAATAAAAAACCTGTCTTTTTTTATGTAACAATTTTGATCGTTTAAAGGATCCCTTCTTTATTAAGCTATACTAGCAACTACTAAACTGTGATAATACTGATTTGTATTCTATTTATTAATACCAGTGCTGTTATCCTCAGGGGTGGTAACCATTCATTAGAATCCCAACAACAGCTGCTGGTAAAAGGTCAATTTGTTTCGTACAGTAACCCTACATATGTGATAGAAGAGCTCATGTAACAGTAGTAGGGCACATTCAGTAACCCTACATATGTGATAGAAGAGCTCATGTAACAGTAGTAGGGCACATTCAGTAACCCTACATATGTGATAGAAGAGCTTATGTAACAGTAGTAGGGCACATTCAGTAACCCTACATATGTGATAGAAGAGCTTATGTAACAGTAGTAGGGCACATTCAGTAACCCTACATATGTGATAGAAGAGCTCATGTAACAGTAGTAGGGCACATTCATAAAAGAAATTGCATGTAGCAGGATAGAAAGATTGAATCATTTTTTGCATTTTACCAAACATGTTTATTTTAAAGTTGAATGAGACCTTTTCACAGGACATAACTCATATTAACATTCTTTCACAAAACCTTATTTAGTGTAAGGTCTTTTTAAGGGACCTTATTTATGTAGACTTTATATACATATTTGGTTATTGCGGTGGGTCTAGTTATTGTGCTCCTTACAGGATTTAGTTGATATGAAATTCTTTTATAGGGCCTATCTCTTTTTATAGTCCATTTATGAATGTAAAAGTATGAAATCCTGTTATAGAACTCAATTATAAGGGAAAAAGAAACATGTACTATTAAGGTTTTCTTTAAAGCCAGTCTTCACTATATCACTGAACTTCTTTATGTACAGATTAGATAGTGTAAGAAACTTGTAGTTGGTTTCTGTAAAGTTAGTTTTAATGGTGTTAAATACATTCCAAACACAAATAACAGATCAGTGTTTTACTAAACACAGAAGAAAAGCTTTATTTGTCAGACATTTGTAACGCATAATGCCAGTCCTTTTAACTTTCTGTTTAATTATATTAACCCTTATGCAATAAATCAAAATGCACTCTAACATAGTTGCTTGGGATAACTTATGCCAGTTTACAAAGATTTAATGGTTTGTATTCGTTTGATTGCACTATTATAGAGGT
The DNA here is from genome assembly GCF_004210375.1 of Tachypleus tridentatus. Taxonomy (NCBI): domain Eukaryota; kingdom Metazoa; phylum Arthropoda; class Merostomata; order Xiphosura; family Limulidae; genus Tachypleus; species Tachypleus tridentatus. The sequence goes on along the minus strand of NC_134837.1, from coordinate 70,286,153 downwards.
ATAGGTGGTGCTGGGGTGCATGTTAGCATTTTTCTGGGTTTAAGGTATGTCTGCACTTTTGTTTGTTTGTTTTGGTTAATGTTTGTCTGAGCATCGTTTCGTTAGTGCATGTGTCTATTTTCTTTCTCTCCTGTTCTGCCAGTATGACCAGTTAGCAGGGGGCGCTGTTGTTGGGAGTTGGGGCAAAGCAGCCATCAGGGCCTGACCTGCTTCTCTTCTCGCAGCACGACAACCACCTGATGTGTGCCACCAAGTTCTGATCAGCTGTCCCTCGTCCACCGTCGACTGGCTTCCTCCTGGGGTTGTTTTCTGTGTCTGTCTGTCTGTCTGTTTTTGGCCAGAGAAGCACCAGCACTGGGGATCAAGAAGACACTTTTCACTTTTGTTTTTACCTCTCTCTTAAAGGTGGGAGAAAAAAATTACACATGCGTTCACTTGTTTCTATAACATTTCACCAAAGGTTTTTCTAAAAAGCCAACAAAAATCTGACAAAGCTGAAAAAAAATGTACATTATCTGAACACTTGATTTTCAAAATATTTTTTCTCTTGTGTAAAATTAGCGTAATTTTCTCTTCTTCCCAGTGTCCATCTGATAACGATCTTTACTACTGACCATGTCGGGATAGTGATCAACATTTATTTCAACTGTTTATATAATGTCTTTTCAATTCACAACTGCTTCTTAAAGTCACCTTCGAACTGGACAAGATTCCTCGAAAGACTGAAACAGCTTCAAAATTTTTCAAAATGCAAGGCTTGATTTTGTTTTAAGGTATTTTAATCAACCTGTATTAAATTTTCATTTTGCTTCTTTTGAGAAGTGTGATCACCACCAGTTCTAGAATTCATCTGCTGTGAAGTCTGGAAAATACTTGCACGAAGGTATCCTTGCAGTTAACCAGTTGTAGATTGAAGTGCTGTGCATAAGGTGTAACACATTACTATGTCGTTAGCTCCTTGTCTTTAACTAGATGGGATAATTTTGAAAATTCTTTATTTTAGGCTTGTATTTGTGTCAAGAAATTGTTCCAATCTTAATATTGTTAAACTAGTACCTTTGTAAAGTGAATGTTATGTCTGAAGTGTTTGTTTTTTAAGATTGAATTAGGAAATATTTATATTAAGAATACCAAAGTAACAACGGTTAGTTTTTATGGCACAAAAATTAATTGTTGTCTTTGTCCCGAGATGAAAGGGACACCTGCGATGGCTGCTTTTGTTGCCAACATTCATCCTTTTTGGTGATTATGTGGACATAACGTCTTGTTAAGTATTGTCTGTACTACAGAATTGTCCTTGTATATATGGTTAACTGATCACTGTTGTGTTGTGAAGTTACAACTTTACATACTTGAATATTTCCAATCTCAAAAACTGGGTGTTTGTTAGCTGTGGAATTTGTAGTAAGTGAACAATTTTCACCTTTATCATACTTTTATAAAATGAACTATCATGTGCAGTGCCATTTGATAACTGGAACAATAAACCCAGTATTTTAAGGAGACCTTGTTTTGAAGTAGTTTAATGTAAGAAAGTGATGGGTTAAAAAACTAAGGAACTTCTTAAGGCATTGACTGGTTTTGTAAGACTTGGATGGTAATGTACGTAAATCTGTGAAGATAGAACTTTTGAGATTTCACGTGTATGTTGTGCTGTTCCTTTTTTCATTTTTGTATTTCAGTTTTTTAAGACTTGCTAATCTGATAAAATGTGAGAAAAGTTAAACTGTTTGTTTGAACTCTATTCAAATACTGATCAAATGGGCAGCAAAGTGTAAAATTAAAGTGCTGTATGTATCTTGTTGTTCGTGTTTATTAATTACCCTTATTTCTATTTTGAAAGAATGTAATGACTTGTCTGTCAGCAAAAGTAGTTTTAACTCGTTTTCATACTTAACACAGTTCCAGTTCACTGTAACTATTTTAACAGGAATGTTTCTGATTTTAATCTTGTTTTTAGTGTGCTCTGAAATGTTTATATGTTGGTAATTATGTGATGTTGAGAGATGTTTTTATGATTATGAAATAACGATATTAAAAATACTTATTTTACAGAGTATGAATAAAAACTACAACAGGTTTATATGATTCCAAGATTAGTTTAAACTTTACAATGTGTGTTTCATTCATCAGAGATGGAATTTTTTAAACTTGTTTGCAGTTTTTACTAGTAAAGCATATTAAATTATCTAAAAAAAACGAACAGGTTTTAGCATTACAGGTGTCACATTATATTTTGCCCGTTCCTCTTTTTTTTTTTTTAAGTTGCTGAATTCAAAAATGTTATAACAATTTAATGAAAAATTCCACACATTGCTCTGATACTGGATGCAGTATATTTATCACGTATTTTAGAAACCTGACTTCAAGTCTAAAAATGTTTGGCTAACAAAGTAAAACTTGCACACAAATGTTTACTGTATTTTTATTTTTCTGTTAAAAATACAGATATCAAAGAAAATACAAAACCTTAAATATTAATTCTGTACTGCAGTAAACACCTTTTAACCTTTAATAAATCAGAACATAAATGTATCTTCTAGGACATTACACATTTTAGTGGAAGGATTAATGTGTATTTTTCATGATTTCAACCCAAAGCAATTCTTTTAAGTATTATTACTGTAAATGATTTTTCAAGATTAATTGCTCATTTTTACATTGTTTGATATTTGATTTTAGTCAGTTCCTTTAGGCTTTGTGTATATTTTGATTTTAAGTGTGTTAAGAAGTCATTACGGATAATAAACGGCAGTCATTTAACATGAAAAATTAACAATCTCTTATGTTGTTTCATCAGTTGTGTTCAGTGACATTTGTCTTAAACCAGGACCTGAAATGTTTCTTGTCAGTGACTTCTGTTTAATGACAAACATTATATTATGTAAAATAATTCTTTAAAATACTTAACACAAATCCAAGTGGTGTTAGTTATCTGAAATTTATAGAAATGTTAAATGAATATTATTAACTTTGTGATGTATATAAATATGTATAGACACATCTATTACAACATACTTTTGACATGGTTAGTTGGTCCTCAGTGGCATGCTGAAAAGGTACTTTTTTATGGTCTTTGTTTAAATTGGCTTGTAAGCACATTGGCCTGGAAACTTGATAGTAAGAATGTGCAAAGATATGTAAAGCTTAAACTTTGTTAGTTACAAAATGTCAGCTGATTATGAAATGTTTTAAACTGAAAATATTACAAAAGTACTCTGATAATTATCTAACATGTTCAGTTAATAGTAATGCTATAACAGTTACATGCAAAGTTTTCTGGCAGTGAATGTACATCATAGAAGGATTATATCTGGTGTTTTATTTGGGAAATATTCACCATTATATAGTCCTGTAGTTTGAATTTTTTTTATGCATTTGAGTTTCATTATCATCACTGAAACAGACTATTTTGAATCTTTTGAAAGCTGTAGATTTAAAGTACAGGTTCATCAACTGGTAAATGCTTGTTGCACAGTTGAAAGCAAAACCATGCTGAAACTGTAAGAGTGCAAGTAGTTGATAGTACATTGTCTACACCAGTGCCTATTATGTACTAAATCTAACCAATGTTTGGAGTCCAAACTTAAGATGTATTCTTGCCTTATTTTAATAACTTCGATACTACCCTTTACTTTCCTGTTGTCTTTTTGTTTAATAGTTCTTTGGAGTATTGAAGGATAGATGTTTGCTAATATGTAAATAATTATGCTTTTCACAACAAATATGCATGTTTTTTTTTATCTCCAAGTAACTCTTACCTTCATAAATCTTTATATATCTTTAAGAAATTAGAAATACAAAACTCCAAGTGGTTGTAGAAGCAAATTGTTATTTTTATGTACATTTCTTAGATAAAAACTTATTTTAATACTGACCTCCCTCAGTTGATAAAATTAGATTGATTTCTGTCAAATATCATAAACTGAACATGGTTCTTTCAATTATAACTTCTTACAACACATTTGTGTTTATACCTTTAAGGACAAACTTGCCTAGTGGTTTTCACTGCCTTTATTTTGAAGTAACATTGTAACATAGTTTCCTTCCAAGAGAACTGTTAATGTAACAGGTTCATTGCTTTACTGGTACTACTGCTGTTGTGTGTCCCACTTCCTTCTTCCCACACTTTACAAAAACCTATTAGATGTCTTTTAAATGTACTGTATATCTGATTATTAAGAGGGGGGGGGTGTATAATTGTTGTTTTGAACTTTTAATATTGTGATTATGGTGTATTTATTAGGGATGAATTCATGTTTTGTAAATGTGTTGTGAAATGTAAGTCTGTAAAAATAAAACAACCTTCCTATAAAAATAATTGGAAGAAATATTTATTGACAACTCTCTCTTGAGGCAATGACTAGGTAATAACATGGGATAAAGTACTTATCTATTGTCTTTAAATTCATTCCACTATCAGATTCCTTACAAAACATAATTCAGAGCAAAAGTTCCCATAAAAATTGTTAACCCAATTTGAGACCATTAATACCAACAAAGTAAGAAATACAGGTGCAAATTAAACCTTATCCAGAGGGGAGGGTATCATACCTTTAAAAATGTTCTTCCCACATGGTAACACATTTCCCAATATCGGGCTTGCATCAGTATAGGATGAGCAGAGAAATCATAAAATTATCCCGGTATTCCACTAATTTTCCACAGTACTTGAAACCCCATTATGTATAGAAAATGTGCATATGAGCTCTCCTACAGTGTAAATGCTCAAGTTTGTAACAAAGCACAATGACTTACAGTAAGGAAGTTACTTTATCAGGGTTATATAAGATAAGTAGGTGTATTATTAACTTTCTTAGCGATTTAGTCTACACCTCTGGAGGATTACAAAAATAGTCACTTCTCACACACACACACACACACACTTCTCTACTATTAAGTTGTCTGAAATTTGCACATAATGACAAGTTTTTAGTGCAACAGCATGAACTTCTCAGTAAACTGGAGTAAGTCTATTACTATATCAATGTAAAGGCTACTCTAATTACCTTCTTAATGCCCAAATAATAATAATTGCACAAGAAAGATTAACTGTATCAAATTATTAAATGAAGTAAAAATACATATATATTCCAAGCTATCTCCCAAGCCTTTATATTCTTACATTCTGCTGTGACAGACATAGAAAACAATTATCATGTCTGATTTAAAATAATACAATTAATCGCAACAGCACACTTGAAAGATCAAAGTTATTTTTTAAGACCAGTAAATTATGTATTAACATTTCAAAATAAAAGGAATGAAGAAATCATAACTTAGTGGATTTTTAAACACCAAAAAATGCTACTGATTTACACTGATTTCAAGGCACTTTGGGTGTCAGTTTCTTCCCAAAGCCAGTAAAGTCTTGCTATATGAAGGGGGACTCGGCTGATTTAGAAAAGCTAATGGCAAACCACTAATCCTGTAGTGTTAAAAAAATCAACCTTTAATAATAATAATAATAAAAGCACAGCTCGATCCAGCCCTTGGCACATGCATAACGTCCTCCACTGGCCATCTTGTCTTATAAAACCTGCTCTTCATTAAACTATGTACAGAAACCGAGTGGCAGCGACAGTGAATGAAAGCACACGTGCATGGTGAAGTTAAACTGCAGACTCTGGATGAATGGAAGCTGAAAAACAAACAAAAAAGGTAGTATGGTTTTAAAAAACAACAGCTATTTAACTGAAAAAGTGGCATAATTTTTTCACCTCTAGAAACATTGGCAGAAAAGCTGCTGCTAGGTAGACTACAAGGATAGAAGCTGAAAGAAAAGAAATATGTCCTTTCTCTTCCTGAATATATATAATTATTATCACAAAAATGTTTTCAAAAAGAAGTATCTCTCACTCAGTTCTTTAAGGTAACTTGTAATATCTGAAACTTACAGAAGAAATAATACTTCTGAAATCAACTACCTTTATGTACATTATAATTATTCCACATAGTTATGTTGCCACTTGGAAGGAGCAGATAGGGTCACAGAGAGATTAACCCATATGACTTAACTATCAACAGCTCCAGAAGGGTTAAATATAAATAAAATATTTCTCAAGACCCACCTGCCCTATCTTATAAACAACCAGTTCAAAGAAGCCACTGTCTTATCTTCTCAATAACTGACACAAGTAAAACCCATCTCCTATCTTAAATGCAAACTAATTACGTGTCAGATGCATCCTCTCATGTTATTGTTATAGGATTAAAAAAAAAATTATATTAGCAAGACCCATCTCCAATGTTTCCTATGTTATTATAAATTAACTACAGAACATTTTGACTTTCAAGAATTAGATGTACCCTCAACTGTTATTTTCTTTTGGCTGTCTTTTCACAAAACCTTCACTTTTATTTCATTAAAATTTCTTTCATTCTTTAATGCCAAACACTAAAATTCCAGATGAGAGGGTATGACAAGGAACCAGCGTATAATACTTCCGATAACATAAGACATGACTAAATGTTTATTGCTTAAAGATACGTCAGAAAGTACTACATATTAAAATTTTTAAACCTTTGTTTACATAGCAGAATTGCTGAGGCCAAAAAGTTGATAAAGGAAGATGCAAGTCAGTAACAGTGATTACTAAAATATTTAGAACTGTTTTTCACTCTCCTAGATCAGCAAATACTGTCTAAAGAAAAAACGTCTAAAAAAGGAATTTTTACTTCAGGAATAAACAATAACTTACTTCCTAATTTGTTTGTTTAACATTATCCACTACAGACTGCTCTTTGATGGGATCCTTGCTAGCTGTGGTATCTTGCTGCTTGGTAACTTGAATAACAGTTTCTCCATTTCCTATAGTACTCCACTGCTGGGAGCTGTGTGACGATGAGCGGCTATGGTCAGATGATCGAGAAATGATAGCTTTAGTTGTTGAAGGGGTTTGAGGGGAATCGTGTTGAATCTGCATGTGGTATTTGTAGATGTTTTCTGTGCTTTCCAAGACTCCTGTATTTACAATTGAAACAAAAATATAAATTACTATATTAATAAATTAAAAATACTATAAATAAAATGACTAATTCAGTATCAGAAAAAGAAAATACACTACACTGAATAACATGAAATAATCTGGAGATACAGAGATCCACTCGAAAGGCCTACTTAAAACTTCAGGATTTGCCAAACAATTCCTAAAATATTGTTCTGGTGCCATGTATCCCAACACGTTTTTGTTGAAAATCAAGGAAAGACTCTTGGTCTGTGTAATATATATTGTTTCTATCAACATCACTCATATTGTAACAAATCCAAATTAACAGCTTAAAAATCATGATAAGATTTATTCCTATGATGCTCTGCAACAAACTTCAAGCTGTAATATAGGTAAAAGTAACTATGAGACAGAAATAAAACTGACATACCAGAGACTTTATAGATTAAACCTTCATTTTACAATCACTCACCAGATGCAAGATTAAAGCTTCGACCTTTGACCCCTGATTCTTTTGGTGAAGGCTGCCACCAGTTTATTAGATTTCCTACTATTGGTACATACTTTAAAACACCCTAAAAGAGTAAACACAAGAAAATCATCATTAATTCTATTATTTTATGAACCCAAAGCATATATATGTATTATATCAAGGGCTATTTTTCTAATACTCCCTCCCTTTTTTCTATTTTTGAAAACAGTCCTTTCAATTTTCACCTTAGTAAAATAAACCTAAATTACGTAACTGTACATCAAGACATAATTTTAAATTAAGTTTTTGATGAAACTTTTAATCCTAAAACATCAAATAAAATCTAAACATTGGGAAAACCAAAGATGTCATATTTGAGGTTCTTCTAAAATCAAACTTTTTGAAGACAACAGTCTATGAAACTTGGACCTACATCTTGCATCACCTTTTCTTCATTTTCTTGTTTCAGTCCTTTACTAGCTTCTTCTATTCCCTGCTTAACTACTTCTGCCATACTCTCTAATAGCTATGAAATAAACATAAAACAATATTAATGTTTTTCACAATCTGCTTACATAATATATATTCACATACACACTATTGCCTCCATTCTTTGAAATTGGAGCAGGTCATTTTGACTGACATTGTAACCAACAAGTAACCATGAAAATAAACATACTATTCCTATAAATGTATTAGTCTCCCCAGTGGCTGATCAGTAAATATTGAGGCCTACTATGCTAAAAAACAGGTATATTTGCTGGCTGTGGCACAGACAGCCCATAACATAGTATTGTGCTTAATAATAAACAAACTGTTAGATGTACATAACCTTTCTTTTCGAATGTTTATGGGAGAATATTATTTAGTTAATATTGTGCAAACGTTAAAATAAATTATTTTTAAAAGTGATAGTTATAGCAAGTTTGTTTACATAACTATTTATGAATCATTTGTTGTGTAGTTCTTGTGAATCAACATCATGTTACTCAAACTTTCTGACTTTTTTTGTTACTTTAAACAAGTGTTGTTACATCATAACATTTTATAGTCTGTAGAAAGTGACCAGCCTAAATCAGGCAGTGTGTATGTATATAACCATACATTTTTTAAGCCATAAACAAAACACATTAAAATTAAACAAAATACTCTGAATATTTTTAAAAGGATCCCAGAGTACAAGCTACAACGTGGGATTATAAAATGCATCCTAGGTTTTGGAGGTGAATGAACTACCAGGACCCACATTGCAGTGGGGATACACAGTCTATCAGTCTTAACCTCTAATTTGCTAGTCTCACATAATAAATTTAGGAGAGCAAGATGTGGGTGCTCAAGCCTACAACGTCCCATGTCTATATCACCTTTCACTGCCTGTAGGCAGTTATGGGTAGGTGACTGCTCTCCCATGTTAAAATAATGAAAAAAGAAAAAGATAAATACAAAATGATGAAAAATAAATAAATAAAAATAAAATAAGGAATTGATACTAAGACCCACCAGATTCAATCAAAATGTAGCTCTATCAGAAGCCCCATGCAATGAAAGATCTGATCAAGCAGGAAGATGAGGCAATGTTAGAAGCTTGAATCATCAAGTCTTAAAACTCAGCCTATAGTTCATTTGTGGTAATAGTGAAGAGGAATTGTTCAGAGTGCTTCAGCATAGACTTTCTCAAGTGAAGAAGTCTGACTCTGAACCGATGGGAAACTAAGAGGCTATCATGGTGAAGCCAGATGGGGCAAAGTTGTTTTTTTTTCATGACTGACCTCACCAAAGGTTATTAGTAGATCCCATTGGAGACAGGATCAAAAGAGAGGACAGCATTTGTGATACCAAACAAATGTTACCAGTTTAAGAAGATGCTATTTCAGTTACTCAATTCAGAAGCAATATTTAACTGAGGAAGGTGTTATACAAACCACCAACATTGAGCATTATGTGGAAGACATTCTGACCCATGCAGCCAGATGGAAATACCACCTGTAGAGACTTAAAGGGCTGTTCAAGTGAGTGAGGGCAGCAGTTCTGACCATTCGACCATTTAAGTGCCACATTGGTTATTATGTACTGAACCTTATTTAACACAGAAATGAACAACCAACAGACTGTCATGGAAGAAGAGAATCTAACCAATGTACAAGATGCACCAACTCTAATAATTCAAGCAGAAAATCAGATCCTTCCTAGGATTAGCAGGACACTATGGAAAGTTCATCCCAAACTATGCTGAAGTCACTGAAACAGACTGACCTGCCAAGGAAAAGTCAACCTAACAGGACCAAATGGAAATGACATTCTAGAAGTTCAAAAACAAATTAGGGAGTTTGTCAAACCTTAGAATGCCAGACTTCAACAAACCATTCACCATTTAGGCCAATGCTTCAGACATTGGAATTGGAACAATACTCCTACATGAAGATAGACTGTTTCCAGTAACGTACACAAGTAAAAGCTGTTTAGTAGTGAAAGGAACTACACTATGATCATACAAGCATTTGGCCATCGTATTTGCCTCCAAGAAGTTCCAGAACTACCTTTACAGGAAGAAGTTCATTGTTCAGACAGATCATCAGCACCTTGCATATATCCTGGCATACAAAACCAACAGCACGAGGATTACAAGGTGAGAATGAATATTATCTCCAGAATTATTGGTTTTGCACTGAAGTACTCACTGGGGTTGCAAATGTTGGTGCAGACAATATGAGGAAATTTTGTGTACAAGCTGAAAAAAGTAAACATAAGATGTACACGACTGTTCATTTTAAGTTTAACATAAGAGTATTATTTAGTTTATATTTTGTGAACATTAGTTTTAAAGTGATGTACAACAGAAAGCAACTAAGAATTGTATTTCCATAATTTATACAATAAAACACACTACAATATTTGTTTCCATAATCTATATTTAGAGGCATCAAAGTGATTAGAACAACAATCTAACCTTTGATGATTCTTCTAATTCTTGTCCAGTGGATAACACCAAATTGACCAGGTCTTCCATGTCGAGATCATCAGTGACCATACCAAACCTCACACATAACATCCCATCATCTCCTTCTCCTAGAAGTTTTATATAAATCCTTTATGACCATAATACACTGTTAAAAATATATGTTATTGAAATCAGTGGACATTGTAAAGTTTAGTTTAGTTTATTTGTGTGTTCAGTGGAAAGCATCACAATAAATTATTAGTGAACTGTCCATTGCAAGAAACTGAAACTTTAATATTTTAATTCTGTAAAATAATAAACTTCCTGTGAATCCTGTTGAGACGTACATTTTGCTACACAGATTCGTCATGTATCTGAATGCAATGTTTCTTGTGTGGATTTAGAATACAGTTCAAACTACTGTAAGTTTCTATGTAGATCTATAATACATTAAAAACTGTCATAAAGAACTTTGTTTTAATTCACAGGACACTATAGAATTCTTTTAGGTGTTACATTACAATACAGAACTAAAACCAAAACATATATTAATACGATAATACTCTTATTGGAGTATTCTTTCCAGAAGTGTTGATGGGAAAGAAAACAGATTAAACAATCCTCAAAACATACAATAACACTATGTAACACAAATTTTGTTCCTGGATAGAATGTGTTATTTCTTAATTACTTATGTTGTAAATGTACAGAAAATGGTCATTATTCCCTTCAAACTTTGCTTTTACGACCTGGATAATGAAATTTAGAAATTAACCTATTTTCTATGTAAAAATGGACAAATTTGCATATTTTCATTTACATAAGGTCTGAATAAAAAACATGAATCAAGATTTACATGTATATATACTAAAGTTATATAAAAATGTTTAGAAGTGAGTAGTTTTTAGAGATTTGTGACTGTAATGTAAATCACTTTCACATGTCAGCCCCCATATATAGTCTCCCATCATGTTTTTGTTACATGCTCCTAGGTCACAAAAGCAAAGTTTGAAGAGAAAAACAGCAATTGGAAAATAACACTTTTTGCCCAGGAACAAGAAAAAGTAAAACTTTTGTTACATAGTGTTATCATCTTGATATTTCACAAGGTTTTAAAACTTCCAGATTTTTAATACAAATTACAGAATTTTCATTTTTAAACCAACAGGTATACAGATTCATGGATTCAACACATAATAATTAAAAATATTAGGTTTAAAAACTAAGAAAAAGAAAAAGGACAGAAACTTTCCCACAATCTCAACCCAAACCATACCTAGTGAAAATGCAGAGTCACTGTTTTTCAGTTTCTGAACCAAGCTGGAATTGATTTTGTTGATTTCTTCTTTCCCCCTCTCAGTCAGTTCATTTAATAAACCTACCCACTGTCCAGGTATGAACCTAGAGAAAGTTGAAACCAAAAATCGTTACATTCACAGGAAACCTTAACTTGATCCAGGCATCATGAAAATGTAAACTAGCAGATCATTTTACTGTCATTAATTAACATCTACTCATTTATTGTTATTATTGTAAACTAATGTTTCAAAGCATTAGTGAGTTACAGTTCCTACATAATACAACAAATTATCTTTTAGTTGTCACATGCACTTGACAACAGAATCAGTAATTAATACAGTGTACATCTAACAAGATGATTCTTAAATATGGGGGAAGAAAATGGTTCATTTACAAAAACCATATTTATCTAGTAAAGGTATCTCAATGTTGACATTTAAAATTATATATAAAAATCCTGAGATTGAGAATATAAAAAGCTGTGACAAACTGCTACAGAATATTCCTTGTAAAAAGGTCTCTTTCTGTTCCAAATTTCAAATGTTTTTAGTAACATTATAGACACCATTTGTCATGTTAAGTGGAATTGGAGAATTACTGTGTACTTGCTTAATGCTCACAAACCTAGAAATAAAGTAATTTGGTAATTTCAACTTTTATGTCTTTCCCTGAGAGAAACTATTTTAATATTTTTCCTCAAAAACTTTTTCAATCTGACTTGTCCTGAAAAGAATTAAAAAACCATGAAACAACCTAGAAAGGTTAATTTGTTTTTTCCTTCATTCTGTGTTTGGCAATAATTTCTAGCCAAGTTTTTACTTCACCATTCTAGTTACTTATTTTAAAGCTTATTCAGCAATACTAACAAAACAAAATTGGAAAATTTTCAAAAATTAGGCTTCATAAATGTTTTTAAACCAACTGTTTCTTTGGTGATTCTGTAAGCCTACTAAAACCTTTTAAAGATTTTAATTTCATAAAGTAAAACAACTTAAGTAAATGTTCATGTACAGTTGAAGTTCACCCTTAATATATTAACTGGTAAGTTTCCTAAATACAGTTCATGTGGTAAATGGAACTTATATAATGATAGCAAGTACAGCTAAACACATGTCAAATACATCTGTTTACTGCTTATGAAATAATCCAATAATTTATTTAAAAATATACAAGTACAAAAAATCTTAGTTCAACTTTTATAGTAAATTATGCCTTTTATACACATATTATACACAATTAATAATGCTGAAATACAAGTTTGGTAAAAATACAGTCAAAAGCAAAACTTTATTTCAACTACCATTAAAAGGAAACTTTATAAATATGCACACAGTCAATAATTAGTAATGATAACATGCGCTTTGGTAAAAAATATAATGTTTGTTAGTTGCATTTTCCACAAATCTACACGAGGGCAAAGTACACTAGCCATTGCTAATTTGAAAGTAACACATTATAAGTAAAACAGCTACATAACCAGTAACCGACTCTCATGCCACCAAGATCAGCCCAGTTACCTATTTCTACAATAGGTACTAACAACACACAAAGGTCATAGAAGAACGTATCTTACACCACCAAGACCAGCCCAGTTACCTATTTCTACAATGGGTACTAACAACACACAAACATTATAGAAGAATGTATCTTAAACCACCAAGATCAGCCCAGTTACCTATTTCTACAATAGGTACTAACAACACACAAAGGTCATAGAAGAACGTATCTTACACCACCAAGACCAGCCCAGTTACCTATTTCTACAATGGGTACTAACAACACGCAAACATTATAGAAGAACGTATCTTACACCACCAAGACCAGCCCAGTTAGCTATTTCTACAATAGGTACTAACAACACACAAACATCATAGAAGAAAATACCTTACACCACCAAGACCAGCCCAGTTAGCTATTTCTACCAGCTGCAAATTTTCATGGTGCACTAGGAGTTTTGTGAAGGTGTCTTTCTGGTGAACTGTGGCATTTAATATTGCCTGAAAAACAACTTAGGTAAAGTTTACTTCATTCACAACCCAATACAAAGTAAAACAGTCAAAAATAAATGTTTTAAACAAATTAAAATGATGTATATATATGTAAAGTTTTATAAAAATGGAAACTTTAGAAAATGCAATGATAAAATCAATTTTTAAAAATCACTGCTGAATTTAATTCAAATCAAAAATCAACTGTGATGACTGCATATGATAACTGTTATTATCATGTATGATAAACTTATTTTTCTGATATTTTATCAACAGGAACACTACTTTTAATAAATATATTTTTATAAATGAAAACTTGAAGCTTTCTTTTACCACTTGTTGCTGAAGACAGTTGTACACCTCATCAATATCTTCTTTCGTCATCTGTGTCACTGAAACAAAAGATTAAATTTATAAACCATCTTATAGCATAAAGTATTTTAGTTAGTATATGTAAACACTTATAGACCATATAGAACTTTAGTTTACCTCAGAATCCATAATACTAAATTCCAGTACAAATTCTAACACAATGTCCTATGTTAACATTGTTCAAATTAAAGTAAAAGTCTTTTTCACGAGAATAGTTGTTAAGTTTATCCATTTATTAGTTTAGAGATTAGCCTGTCAAACCATTTGTGTTCTAAGACAGAGTGCCGATGTTTCCAAGTTATGAACAGTTATTAAAAAACAGTCTTACATACTTTCATATTTGATGATGTTATTCAGTATGTTATATACCTCACTAAAATATCAACCTGAAATATTTTTAAGTATATGACCACTGCTTTTATAAATACCTTATGTAGTTTATTTATAACCTAAATAAGATAATTATACAGCAATATTACCAAATTAAAACCAATACAAAATATAAAATTAAAACTTCCAACTTCCTAAGGTTTTAATAGAAACACATAACACAACAGTTTTATCTAACACCCACCATGAGCAGATTCAAGAGGGCAGAACCGCAAAGCCACACCATGTTGTTTAAGGTCTAAGATATCAAGGTGGATTGTTGGAATATCTCGCAAAACCACCAACCCCAACTAATAAAATAATATAAAAAAACATTAGTTTAATATTATACCATGTGCATCACTATAATAAAGATCGCATCATGAAGGAAAGTAAAAACATGCTGTACAACTATCATATTAACATAAGATGAACATCTGAAGTTGTTAGATGGACTTTCATTCAGCAGCTATGCCATATGATATTACAAAAATTAACTAGTTTGTTTCTGAGTTTACCCTCAGAAATATCTAAAAATAAAGACAAGTACACAGTGGTAAGATAGCAAACTCTTGGCTTATAGGTCCCCTAACACATGGGAAATTTTCACTATAACTTTTATCATATTTGATTTTTACCCTCTACACACCTTGGAGAAATAGTAGTACAAAAGACCAGAACGTCTGGTAGTTGTAGTAACCATACAAGTTGGCAGTAAAACAGTAGATATAATTACTATGACATCAAAGCACTATAGCTGTAACTTCTAATTTGTGTTTCATGCTATTATTTTACATTTAATTTTTAACATACAGCATATTTTAAAACAAAAGTTCTGAATCTATCACCTTCACACTGACCCTTAGGCTTGCTTTACAAAAAAAACACATGTTTTCAGTCCTGTCTCATGAACTCTCCAAATAACACAACAGAAAAGAAAGTAATATACAAGTAATTAATAAAAACCTAATTCTCCTACTAAAGTTTTTTTATCACATTCTTTTTAATTGGTTTTTAAAGACTTCAAATGAGGGTGTCTGAAAATAGCATCAGTGCTGAAAACGACCTTTGTTTAATGTAACAATTCATCAGCCGAGCTGCACCTACAACATTCAAGTTTATTTACACAGGGTGAAAAACAACGTAAGTAATAACGAAACGATGAAGACAAAAACTTAAAAGAAACTTAAAAATCAACTCACCCATGAATTCAGGTTATTGTAATAGTCAGGATTTTTAGTAGGCTGGGATATCTCTTCTTCTTCTGTGTAACATTGAATAAAATATTACTTACACACACACACACACGATAAATGGCATGAAATAAAACATCTGTGGAAACAAATAAATCTTCATCAATACCCTAAACGATCTTCCTTGTACTTGGGGATATTACAGTAATAACTCTGAAGATGACTCAAGTGATGTCTACTGACAATAATGTGCAGATTCGGACTAGGTGCAAGTCAAAGCAGAAGAACTGACTGAGCTGCTTTGAAATCACACTCGTAGATTGGCAACAACTTAAGTAATTAAAAACACAACAATGACTAAAATGTTTAATTTTCTTTCTAAATCTCATTTATTAGAAATAAAACAAAAACATGTAAATGAAAAACAAGAAACACAGTACTTATATTTGATCTCTTGACTTCTACTGTTAGTTGCTGATGAAATTTAAACATTTTTCTATAATGTTGGTATTAATAATTATTAAGAACACAGAATAACAACATACACAAATTAAACAATGTCCTATAACTATTATAATTTAACTAGCTTTCTGACTAAGACAAGAGAAACATTAATTCCCTTAGCTGCTTGATCCAAACATTGAGATAAACTTTCAAACTGAAAATTAAATTGACAAAATTCTGAACTGAAAATAATTTAACATTATATGCCATTTGATAGAATAAAATATTTTTCATTTTATTCATTATAAATGATACAGTGTAAATTGATGGAAACAACGTGACAAGTGTGTGTAGCAAGTGGGTCTGATATTCTAGTTTATGATATTGTAAGTAAATAGGATTGATCAATATATAAATCAGACTTTGTCTTAGTAATATCTATAATTAGTAATTTACATTAAATTCTGTACTTCACAGAGAGGGGGGGTAAATAAATTAGAGAAAAAGGATGACTCATAGAACAAATGTACAATTTCAATAACAAATAAGGGTTTTAAAAACATTTCCTTATATACCATTAAAACCCGATTCACTAACAACATTTACACATCAAGTTTATTCACTTCTATTTATACTAAAGTAGTTTAATTAAATGTTAATATAACTATGTAAAAGATCATGACACATTAACTTTGACCTTTTTTTACGTGAGACAGCTAAAGACTGAAGTATTGACATATTCGAAGAAGATTCACAGGCACCATCAAACCTAGACAATTTTGAGGTCAAATAGTAATGTAGGAACACATGGTCAACATATCCAATATAATGGCAAGGTACCTCCTTCACAGTCATATTTATAGAGAAATAATTACACAAGAGAACATGGTCAACATGTTTGTTACATGTCCAGTATAATGGCAAGGTACCTCTTTCACAGTCAATTTACAAAGAAATAATTATTCCCATATCAGGTTTATTTTTAAGATACACATTAAAACATTTCACGACTTACTTGAAACTTGAAGGTGGGAAACTTTTGAGAAGTTCGAAGGGGAATACAAAATTATATCACAACAAGAACATATTATATACCCACATAACTGAAAGTTAGGGCTGACCTACAAGTTAATTCTCACACAATGATATATTGCTGTAAATCTTCTTTAGTTTAACCCTATCACCACAGGTATCCTTAACTCTGCATGTCACGAGGTTTAAATAGCATTCAAAACTTTATTAATGTACTCTTTGTTTATACTATACCACTTTGTACCACATAAAATCTTAGTCAATAATCTATACTTCATTAGTATATAAGTTTAAAGTTCTTAATTTTATGAGAAAATATTTTTAAAATTCTGACCTTCTAGTGTGACATGACACATTTTCTACAGGCACATTCTCTTCACTATTTTATTCACCACCCCTCCAATAAGTACAAAGTTCAACATAAATTACTCATTGTAATAAAATCACTGCTCAGACAAACCATAATTTTTATAGCTTTCAATTTTGTTTCATTACAGAGCCATCAATCAGACCCTTCTTGCCACAAATACCTGTCACATCCTGTCTTTCAAGATTTGATAATAGTTCTCTCTTGTAGGTTTTCATCTGTTCTCAATGGAGAATTATTAATTTCACTGTTAATAAAAACTTCATTCCCAAAGGAAAGATAATAGCTAACTTTGATGATTTTGTAACGGTTCTTTAAACATCATTAGAGAGCCAGAAAAATTGTGATAGTCAGGATAATTGTCTGTCTTTAGGATGTTATTATTTTATGCTCTTTGATGCATTATTTAATTAAATAAAAATTACTTAATGCATTGCTAAAATTAGTAATAAAAAGTTGAGTTAAATGTCATTAATGGCAAAAAAAAAAAGACATGGATAAGAATTTATTTATTATTATAAAGTAACCAAAATGTAAAAATAGGGATATCTATATAATACTTAGGGTTATGTTAAGTAAAATAAATAATAGCAAAAGGTTTCACAAGAAACAAGTGAGTAGCTCGTGGGTAACTTACTACAATAGTGTAATGTGAGCTCCACATTCCCCAAGTGATTCATAACTTATAATGGTACTGTTATAATAGTAGTTAGACACAGTTCAAATGGTAATAAAACAATAAAACTTAGTTTCATGTTATAATCTGAAGTCATTCTAGAAAGAAAAAAGGGAAGTTTAGATTTATTTCAATTTTCCTTTTTAGTTGTTACCAGATCTGTTAAAACTGACCAACCTAGTACAGAGTCGGGGGTAGAGAAGATAACAGGTAAAGTATTGTTTTACTGGTAACAAAATGCCTGAAATTTATTTACGAGATTTTAGAGATTGCACAAATGAAATCTAAGGTTTTTGAGACAAAGAAAAGTACTTTTAATTTTAACATTAAAATCACTTTGAACACAGATTATCAAAAACAAATACTTAACATATTCACTGACAAATCTTTTTTTTATTTCAAATACTTCACCAAACAAATATGATTTTTCGATGTGGAAGATATATAATGTTCACTGAAAGTCTGCCAAAATTTATGTAAATATAGATACTACACAAAAAGTTAACAGTATTAAATCTATAGACTTTATACAACTACAAAGAGGCCACATGGTCAATCAAGTTTGTGAAGCTCACATGAGAGTTACCCAATAAGTTCATAGAATTATCCATTCCACATCTGTCCTTTTTTAAGAGTATATACTGGTAACTAATGACAAAAAATGAGAAATCTGTGAATCGGATGTGTCACACATTTATGTAACTATTCATCCAAAATGACACTAACAAAACTACCTACAGTACTGTACAGTACAGTTGCACAAACTGTTAGGACCAGAGAATATTCTGTCTTTCCATTTTCTGTTGCTAATTCTTCCATGTCATTACAGAAAGTAAATTTTAACACTATTGTAATGTTTCACTGATCCCTGTTGAAAACTGAATGAGCCAGGATGAGAATACTTACCATTCTTTAGAATTCCCATATCTTGTACCAAAGGTATGTCATAAGGGTTCTACTTGAATGAATATACTGATCAAATTTAGGGTCTGAAATAACTGTCATGGCACCCTATGTAGTATCTTAAATATACAGAAAGAAGCTAGCAATGAACTAGCATATGGTACAGGTATATACTAGAAATAATCAATTTAATAACATTCCATAAATAAACTTTGATGTATATATTAAGTTTAGTTGTCAAGCCATGACAAAAAGTGTAGATAATTGTCAGTAGAGCAGAGAGTTTGCACAAAAGCTTTACATAATGTTGGTTGGACTCTCTGAAGTATTGCTGTAGACTAGAAATGTTCCCCAAACACTGTCAAGTACACCCTAGATTTTGAGACAGGTAAATTTGAAAATAGGAAAGGAAGAGACAGAACACCTAAACCCAGTGATACTGATGTTAAGTATCTTTATTTACGTAGCCTTCAGGACAGAAGGAAGACTGACGCTGATCTCAAGCATGAAATAAACAACCATGTACCAGATGACGGAAAAGTGTCTATACCTATAGTATCAAGAAGACACAATGAGAATGGAATATTTGGTCATGTAGCAGTTAAAACATTTACTTTGATCTCCAAATGTAAAAAAACTAAAATTTACTAAAAATACAAAACTGAACTGTTGATGATTGGAAAAGAGTGTTATGGATGAATTATTCCTTGTTGTTTAAAACATTTGTTTCAAGTTGTAGATTGTACATCTGACGAAAGAAAGGTGAGAGATACTTACCTCAATGTATAGCAACTACCGTGAAGCATGGGGGAGGCAATGTGTTTTTCTGTTGAAATGACTGGAGATACAGATGGAATAATGGACCAGTGTAACTACTGATCCTTCATGGTATATCCTGTGGTTTACATATTACATTGGTAAAGAATTCTACTGTCAAAACGCTAATAATCCCAAACACATATCAAAATTATATATAAATTACTTGGCCAAGAAAGAAGCTGTTGAAGTCATTCAAATGATACAATGGCCCCAACAGTTTGTTTGTTAGTTGTTGAATATTGCACAAAGCTATATGAGGGCTATCTCATCTAGCCATCCCTAATTTAGCAGTGTAAGACTAAAGGGAAGGCAGCTAGTCATCACCACCCACTGCCACCTCTTGGGCTACTCTTTTACAAATGAATAATGGGATTGACCATCACTATATAACAACCACACAGCTGAAAGGGCAAGCATGTTTGATGTGATGGGGATTCGAACCCACAACCCTCAGGTTATGAGTCGAACGCCTTAACCCACCTAACCATGCCAGGCTGTGGCCCCAACAGAGCCCTAATCTCAATCCATTGAGCAGATCTAGAATTTGATAGATCAAAACTTCATAAATCAAACATTACTTTCAAAGAAACTTTATGGGAGTGTATTAGAGACATCTAGAGTAAAATCACAAAGAAAACTTTGATTAAATATGTTGTAACAATGCCTGAAAGACATTCTCCAACTTTTTAAAGCAAAATGGAGACAAAATATTAACTGTTTGTTAAACAAGTGCTTTCATTGAGTTTTTTTTGTGTTAAATATGAAGATTAATCAAAATATAATGTGTCACCTGTGATTTACCTTTCACTGTTCCTTGAAAGTAGCCAGAAATCTAAGTTTTTAGTTTGTCCTAACAGAGTACTGTAAAACCTCAACATCCAATACTCTAGCTAATATGTAGAAGCACTGTGTAAAACAGTTTATTACACCAACTTAACAAACATTTAATGCAGTGAATTACCTTGAATTTTCTCTTCTGGGACATATTGAAAGGTGATGACAGATGCAAGTATATCAAATAACAGCTGAAATAAAAATAAAAGTTTTGTTAGTTCATACAACATCACTATAATGCTCAGTTTCCTCTGAAACACTTCATCTTACACAAATAACTGTTACAATGATATCATCGAGTATGACTGGTGGGTCTTACTCAACTAAAAGTTACATCATCATCCTGAGCACGATTGGTGGATCTTACACAACTGAAAATTGCTATGATATCATCTTGAGTATGATTGGTGGATCTTACTCAACTAAAAGTTACTACAATCTTTTCTTGAGTATGAATGGTTGATCTTACTCAACTAAAAGTTACAACGATATCATCTTGAGCATGAATGGTGGATCTTACTCAACTAAAAGTTACAATGATATCATCTTGAATATGAATGGTGGATCTTACTCAACTAAAAGTTAATATGATATCATCTCGAGCATAAATGGTGGATCTTACTCAACAAAAGTTACAATAATAACATCTTGAGCATGAATGGTGGATCTTACTCAACTAAAAGTTACAATGATATCATCTTGAATATGAATGGTGGATCTTACTCAACTAAAAGTTAATATGATATCATCTCGAGCATAAATGGTGGATCTTACTCAACAAAAGTTACAATGATATCATCTCAAGTATGATTGGTGGATCTCACTCAACTAAAAGTTGCAATGATATTATCTTGATCGTGATTGATGGGTTTTACACAACTAAAAGTTACAATGACATCATCTCAACAATGACTGGTGGGTCTTACTCAACTAAAAGTAACAATAATATCATCTTGAGTATGATTGGTGGGTCCTGCATAACTGAAAGTTAAAATGATATCAACTTGAGTATGATTGGTGAGTCTTACACAGGTAAATGTTACAATGATATCATCTTGAGTATGATTAGTGGGTCTTACACAACTAAAAGTTGCTATATCATCTTGATCATGATTGATGGATTTTACACAACTGAAACTTACAATGATTGGTGGGTCTTACATAAATAGTCACAATGATATCATTTTGACTACAACTGGTGGGTCTTACAAAACTAAAAGTTACAATGGTATTATCTTAAATATGGTAAGTTGGAGGGTTATTGACACTTCCTCAGCCTAACACTTGTAGTTAAGTGTATACTCATGGATGAAGTTTAACAATGTACATACAAACACAAAGAGATGTAAGTATATACACATACGTATTTACATAAACATATGATCCCATGTAACCCAAGCACTTTTGAAAGGTTGACCTTTCTTCTTCAGGGGCAAACTAGGAATCAAAGGTCCACCCTTCAACACTCTTGAATCTACATGTTTTACTAAGATCATGAATATATAAATAGGTACATACATATTAGTTTCAAACATCTCATTAAAGAGATTTTCATAATTTCCTATTAGCTTTGCCAATTGGTAGCAGAACAATAACATTTAAAAACTGGGCATCTGTGTCCAATGACTCATGCACCTTTAATTGATGGGAAGAAAAAAGCCAACATTATCCCTTGACTAGAAAGGCACATAACATTTCAGTGGTGGTGTAACCTTATGGTCATGGTTCCTCAAAAACTTTTCATGTAGAGTACAAAGAGTTCCATGCCTGGTGCATCGACAGCAGTACATTTTGTTTATACCAGGGCCAGATTAAGGTTTAGTAAGGTTTCAAGGTCATGGCAGTATTTGGAAGTAGTAATAATAATTATTCATTGTTGCTTCTATTCTGCCAATTTTACAAACCATGATGTTTTTACTGAGATGGACAGTGGGGCCCCAGTATGGCTGGGGCCCACTCAGTCCATACATTAATCTGGTACTGAACTACATACATGAAATCATAAGTATATAAACTGTAGTAAGTTATGCATCTAGTGATCCAACACTGAACCAGAGAGATGGTCGAACTAGACAAGAACCCACAACAACTTTACACCTGCAGTGAGTACTTCAGAGAACAAAAGTTGGACATTTTTGTTACAAATTAGCTGACTGATTTGATTACTCATGAGTGCAGACACTAGAGGACTGGAGAATTTGAGTTACCTTCACAACTATGACTGCTAAACTAAATCATTGTATGAAGCTTCAAATGTCACAATTCACTTGAAAAAAAATCTGTCAGTAATTGAATCATTGCCAGAATAAGAGAAAAAAAAAATCGACACATATCATCATGGCTGAAGACACAAAATATATGCCTCATTCAGCCATAAGTTCAAGAGATAACTTTTTTTTTCAGCACTTCAAAATTCACTTTAAATTGATATCTAAAATGTGTTTCAGTGTTCTCTATAAATCTAATTTATTTTTCAAAAACATATTTACTGGAAGAAAGAGTCCAAAATTTTTATCTTGTCTTTTTTAAAAATAAAAATACAAATAAAAACTTACAGTGGTGCTGACTGATTTACTAACAATATCCTGGACTGTATAGAAGTTTCCGTCTTTTGATTTCAGTCGATTCTTACCCTGAAAATTAAAATGAAACAGTCCCTGATTTTTTTTTAGCAAATATGAAACAAAACTTGCTTACTGATATTGCCTTTCAACTGAAAGCAGCAGTTTATCAGACAACTAAAAAGTATTATTGTTAACAGTTTGTCATCAAGGACTCAATTAACTTCTTGTTTACTATTATGTAGCCTGTAAAAAAAACCTTATGAGAAACTTTACAAACAGTACAATACCAATAAATTGATAGCCAATCAGCTCTTTGGATTCACTTCACTGCCACCAATCAGCTTTCCACTCTTACATTTCTTAATGAACTCATTAGTACTAAATTAGGCTAAAGTTTGTTCACCCTGTTGCTAATAAATAGTAAGGTTATTTCATAGTGTCGAGCAGATATTTATTCAGTAAACTAGTAGCTAGTAGACCTATACATAACTAGTGAACATTAACACCTGGAAAAACATAAAAATGGAGAAATAGTGTCAGACCAGATTAGTGTTAAGAAAAAACCCAACTTCATAGTCTTTGAAAAAAAATATTAAATTAAAAAGACACAACTCATCTGACTTCAAATACTTAGTGAAGTCTTTACAGCCTTTGTTCTCAATAATTATAGTAAAATATATTAATATTATTTATAATGTCTTTTAAATATATTCTAATTAATTTCAAGTTATTTTTAGAATACAATAAAAATTAACCTGGATTCATTTGCTTAGTCAGTGCAAGTATAAAGCATGTTGTTGATTCTATCCTATTGATATAGTGTTCAGTAGTGATGACCATCCTGAACCTCTAATTCTTTGTATTAAAAGTAAAATTCTCTGTTATTTATATTAGAAACTGCATTAAAACTATTATACATGACAATAATAAATTAATTAATATGCCACTAAATAATGTACAAAAATAGCAATATGTCACTGATGTCCAGTTGTCTCCTCATGGTAACAAATTTAAAATTAGAGACAGCATTACTCTGACTGCTCACTGACAAACGTGCTGCAACAGGACTCCATAGTTGGAGGGAGGAGAGCATACCTCTTACCTCTCTTGTTTTCCAACAAATACAAATTAACATACTTTTAACTCTTATAATACATACAAGTACTAAGGCAACCCAGCAATAAATTACTTACTTTCTATGTAGTGACACGGTAGTGGTTTGGTAATGTCAAAATAATATGTAGTATATACATAAGAATAATGTAATTTCATTACTTTGTGCAACCAGGTAATAACATTATGCTTTATGCAATCAGAATGTAATTTTTCAAAATATAGTGCTATTAAGTAGCAAAAACATGAAAATATTACATTGCATAAAAAAACAATAGTATGACACCTGGTGTGGAATACATAAACTATTATGTATTCCTCATGTAGTATTTGTTTTTGGTGTTCAAGTATTAGTTTCATACACTTAATCTCAATTTCAAATAAAAATATTACATTACATTTACAAATATCAAATGCAAACTAATTTCAATTTATACATGAATACATGAAGTAATTAGATATATTTATTGTAGTATGGGTAAGTGTGAAATTTCAGGAACGATATGTATAATTTAATTACATCAAGTTTGGATACAAAGATCTCAACTCAACTGTCTTGCATTCTTGAATCAGCAATTTTAAATCTCCAAATACTTCATCATCCAAAAATATGCTTTCTAACGTCCATATTGAGTGTGTACAAAATTTAAAATCACTAACTAATGATCAATATCCATGTTGATTTATTAGGAAGTTTTGTTTTTAATATTTTTTCAATAAATTTGGTGATATAACAACAAAGTTGTATGATATTGAGTTTTTGTTGAAAGCAAAATAAAATTTTTCAACCAAGCAGCATTTCAGCTAAGCCTTACATTACGTTTATATATTAAGCCTAATGCTTAGACTACAAATAGGCCTACCATTACTGGAAAAATTGGGTTTCCACAAAAATCTGTTGTTTTTTTTACGATAAACAACATTTATACACATTTCTATCAATACTAATGACATGGTATTGATCTATGATGTGATTCTTTAAAGTATATTTCAGATATAGAATCTGTGACACAGCTAGTTGGTTGGTTAATAGGCAACTAGGCTATCTGCTCCAAATATTCAGTAAAAAGTTAAAATTAAAGTAAAATTAGTAAAATTCATAAAAGGAGATTAAGGTAAAACAAAAGATAAATAGTAGTAAAACCAATTTTTACATCTAGTCTACAGCAGTAAGAGATAAATACAGTAATAGAAGTTGTAAAGGACTTTCTGTAGCATAATTGTAATTATCATAACTCGCCATGAAGATTAACAGATGAGTTCAAAAACCACCATTTGTCACCTGAGGTTGGGCTTTCCAGTCTTGGTTGCAAGTTACTTGACATTATTGCCATTTTCAAAACGAAAAGTAATAAAATTTTTAAAAGACTTGCAACAAAATTTTAAGTATAACTCACCAGGATGACAAACTGATCATTCAAATGGCAGAGTTAGTAACATAAAGTTATTTGATGTTATGGCCATTTTCTAATGTATAAATTACAAAAACTCAAATAGCATTTAAAAGATTAATGGCCCTTAATAAAACTAAAAACATTTCCAAGGTGGACACTGCCACCATCACTAATAACATTGTCTAATGTTATTGATAAACCTTGAGACAGAACGTGTTTTAAAATGATGCCATGGTTGAAAGTCATAATGACAACAAGACAGTAAATTGTGGCTTATTGTGACCTGAATGTTACACAGACAACACATTGGTGCATTAGTCCCAGATAAAATAAAATGATGAGTTAGCACTCCCACGAAAAGACGTTTCTAGTCCTGATTTCTCCAAGCCCGTTCCCCTGGCTGTGGTTTCGCTAGATAGTAGATAGGGACAGTGGGAATCTCGTTAATCCATTCATTAATGGATTTAAATGGCAATTTCATTTAAATACAAAATTATTAGCCTAATATTAATAACCTTTCAAGTTGCTCTGGGGCCTATTAGGCCCCACTTTTCGTAGGAGTGTTAAGAAACTGCGACTAATGCATAATCCAGTTAGAACAACTTCCTCTTTCCGATCCTTACAGTAGCAAGACGGCCAAAGTCCAATAGAGGGTTTTATTTGGAAAAGTTTGTTTTCATGTTGCTCACTCTGAGTCAACTGTCAATTGGCATTAAGCTGAGCCTTGAATACAGGACCATATTCCATGTATGGAACAGGCACAGCAGTAATAGTGCCAGAGCAGATGGATTTAGCTGCAGTGTCAGCGAGCTCATTCCCATGAATACCAACATGGCCTGGTATCCAGAAAAACTGGATAGAAGTAGGTGTTAAAGAGAAATGGGGCAGTCGGTTTTTAATATTGGCAAGAATAGGGTGTGAACTAATGTAAAGTGGTTTCAGGGCCAATAGATAACTAAGAGAGTCAATATAAATAGTGCAGTTGGAGAACTACTTAGCTTCTATGTGATCCAGGACAAGAGAAATGGCATACAGTTCAGTAGTGAACACAGAAGCTGTAGAGGAGATTCTGCACGCATCCACTGAACCACAACAAACCATGGCAGAGCCCACACAGTCACCTGATTTCGATCCATCTGCATAAATAAGAACAAAAGGATGATTCAAAAAATGTTAAGCAAATAACAGACAGTATTTACAATCGGGAGTGTCTGATTTTCTCAGATGACTTAAAGATAGGTCACATTTGGGGACTGTAAGCATGGTGGGATGGGGTAACCAGTGGATACAGCAATGTTACCCAATCCACCCAACTGCACCTGGATACGAAGGCCAAAAGGAGCAATGGCAGATTATCTGTTCTGAAAAAGTGTAGCCCACGAATTTTCAAAGCATATAGTAAAGACAGTTACAAACAGCAGAGGTGCAAAGAAGGTTTATGAGACTCTATGTATAAGCTCTGAACTGGGGAAGTGCAGAAAGCCCTAGTGCAGTGCTGAAGTTCTTGATAATGAATGGGGTACAGCATCTTTAAGGCTGAGGGTCTGGCAGAGCCATAGACCAGTGATTCATAGTTGAGTTTCGATCGAATAAGAGCACGATATATCTTTAGCATAGAACATTGATCCGCTCCCCACGTGGTGGAAGAGAGGACACGGAGGATGTTCAGTGTTCTTGTACATTTGACCCGTAGCTGCTTCATGTGTGGTATGAAGGTCAGTTTATGGTCAAAGATAAGTGTCAAGAACTTTGTCACAGGGACCACAGGCAGAACAACTTCACCAATATAGAGTTCAGGATCAGGGTGAATACCCTGTTGGCTGCAAAAGTGCATACAAACAGTTTTAGAGAGAGAGTTAATGTTGTTTGCTGTGGTCCACTTCAGTAAACAATTGAGAGCAGTCATGTAGCTGCTGCTCAATATACCTTATGTTTGACGACTGACATGAGATGCGAAAGTCACTAACACAGAGCCAGTTTGCAACAGTAAGAAGGAGTTGTTCAGTGTTGGCATTAATCTTTATACTGAAAAGTGTGACATTCAAGACACAGCCCTGTGGGACTCCAAGTTCCTGTAGAAAAGAACGGGAAAGTGTCGAACCCACACGAACTTTGAATCTCCTGTCCACTAAAAAATTTTTAATAAAAATGGGCAAATGGCCACGTAACCCATGTATATATAGAAGTCTCACATAATGCCATACCTACAGGTTGTATCATAAACCTTCTCAATGTCAAAGAATACTGATACAAGAAGTTGTTGTTTGAGAAAGGCTTCTCTGATTGACATTTCAAGTCAAATCAGGTGGTCCAAGGCAGAGCGCTGTCATTGGAACCCACACTGGGTAGGTGAGAGTAGGTTGTCTGATTCGAAGAACCAAACAAGATGAGCATTAAACATCCTCTCTACAGTCTTACAGAGACAATTTATCAAAGCAATTGGATGGTAGTTTGAAGGAATCTTGGGATCCTTCCTAGGCTTAGAGGAAAGTAGGACAACAGCCTGGTGTCAGACATCAGGAAAAACATTCTCCTGCCAGATCTGGTTAAAATTAATCAGAATAATAGCAAGAGAAGCAGGTGATAGATGGTGCAACATTTCAGAGTGTACTTCATCAGGTCCAACCGATGTACTGCCAGACCAATGAAGGGCCAGTTTGAGTTCCACCAGCGTAAAGGGACGATTATAGTTATAGAAACAATCAGCTCGAAATGAAAGAGGTGATCACTCTGCCCAAATATTGATAGCTAAAAAGGTGGAGGAAGAAGCAAAAGTGCTAGATACCCAGCAAAAACTTTCACCTAGAGTATCAGCAATGCTCCAGGTATCAGCTACTTCCTGGCCAACAGAGATCAAGATCGAGAGGGAGACAGAATTATATTGCCCACTAACCTTTTGAATCTTGTCCCATATAGCTTTGGAACTGGTGGTAGAAGATATGCTGGTTGTGAACTTAATCCAAGATTCTTTCAGGCTTTGACGTCTTACCTACTGAGCGTGTGCAAGGGCCTGCTGGAAAGCGATGTGGTGTGAGAGTGTGGGATACCCACAAAAAGTATCCCAGGCCAGTTTCTTAAGCCTTCCATGCCATGTGGCAGGCAGTATTCCACCACGGATGAGGATATCTTGGAAAATGTGTGAAGGTTTTAGGAATACATTGACCAGCTTCCTCTATAATAGTCAGTTCCTGCTGCCACACAGTTATCTATTGATAGCTTACAGATGATGGTAAGATTAAGTTCTACGAGAGCAGTGAAAGAGGACCAGTTTGCTTGATTCACCTTCCATTGGGGTACGAGAGTTGGGAGGCATCGACCATGGCCAGTCTCTCTCAAAATTATCACAAAATAATCACTGCCTCATGGATTATTGTCTACCCTCCATGAAAAGTGGGAGAATAGTTAAGGGGAGCAAATTGAGAGATAAATAGCAGTAAAGGACTGACTAGGTGCATGAAAATAAGTAGAAGAACTGCTGTTGAATAGAGAAAAATTGTGATCAGACATAGCGACCCCACCCATCAATATCAACACTTCCCCAGAGGGGATGATGTCCATTAAAGCCCCCCAGGATTAAAAAGGGAGACGGCAACTATTCAATGAGAGCATCAAGGTCTGACTGATCATAGATCTCTCCAGGCAACAGGTAGAGAAAACAAACAGTGATGGTACTACCCAAGGAAACACGGATGGCTACAGCCTCCAAGGATGTGTTGAGTGGCAAAGACAGGGTGGGCACGTGCTGATAAACCAACAGTGCCACTGCACCCCTCCATGCTCTCATCCATCACACAGCCTGTCATTTTTATAGAAAGAAAACCAGCGAAATGTGACTGTTTAAGCAGGTTTCAGAAATGTTTCCTGTAAAGAAAGACATACAGGATAGTACAAAGCAATCAGTGTTTTGATGTCATCCAGATTAAAACATAAACCTAGACAGTTCCATTGTATCAAGGTGTCTATTTTTATTTATGTGTAGGTGAAAATGGTGGAAAACACTTTTGTTTATCTCCACATCTTTTTTTTTTTTACTGTCTTTATTAGAGGAATATCTATTGACCTCCATGGATCCTGTCCTGTTGGAAAAAGGATTCCAGTGACTGAGGATGTGAACAAATGATCATTTTGCATCTTGGGGTGGAAGAAGACGTACTCAAGGAAATGCTCGTACCCAAAATTAAAGGAAGTGAATTTTGGGATTTGCTGGAATGCATGTTCGGTATAGAGATGGCTGTTGAAGTTGATCATCAACTTTTTTAACCATGGAGGTCAAAAAACGTTTCATTTGGTTTGAGAACGATTTTTTTCGAGGCATAGAGAGATACGTCTGTATTCCCACTGTAGTAGTGAAATAAAGTGCAGCAGCATACGTCCAAGATGAAGTGGTAGACAGCAACTTTCGAGCCTCAGGATAAGTAATATTTTGAATTGTTTTCAAACATTGCGTCTCTTTTTCTTCCAACCATTTAGGGCAAGAACAAAAGTAGGGCAGGTGAGAACCATTGCAACTGACAGTGGCAACTTGCCACTGCAACGAGTACATGTCAAAAAACCATTACATGACTGACGTCTTTGAGTGACCAAACCACTGACACTGAGAACATCTAAAAGGGTTTGGAATGTATGGCGGTAACCTGCAATTAAAGATAGCCTGCCTTGATAGTGGCAGGTGGACATGGTGATGCAAATGTTAGAATGAGGGCATTGGTCGGCATCATAATTCGATATTTGCGAGTGGAGATATGCCTCACTGCAGAAACTCCGTAGGTGGAAAAACCAGCGAGAATCTCTGACTTGGAGATGTTCTTCAAATCCCTCTTAACAATAACTACTCGTAATGAATTCAAAGTAGCATGGTGTGTAAACTCAATTGGTATATCCCAAATCACCTTCAAATGCAAGAGTTCACTGTTTTGAGCTGTGAATATTTCCACCAATATGTCCCCAGAGTGGAGCTTCTTTACCAATTTTAGAGAGCCAGCACATCCCTCTAGTCCCTTCTGAATGAAAAAATGAGATATTTGCCCTAAAGGTTTGTTTGAAAGAGAATGTAGGATAAGAAAAAGAGGTACAACAGGTGCTACAGATGTTGAAGATTGCTGCTCAGAACCTTCAAGATGTGGTCATTTAACTATGGACTGTTTTTTTCACTATTTTATTTAAGTTTTTATTTGGAGGAATCATAATAAAAAAAGGAATATTTCGGTACCAACTGACCCCACCCCCACCATGGAGCCCTATGAGGGAATGCACTAAAATGTCAAACAAGGACACTGCAGCAACGTCAAAGTTCCATGAGCACTATACCCAAACACCAGCATCAGACACAATGTCCACAACACCTGTGGAGAACATCTAACACTGGTACTTGGTTGACCCTAGCCCAAGTGAACCAACTGATTGACCCAAGGGGGTACCACCAAGGCTGCCCATCTATAGGAATTCAAGGCCAAAGTGGTGTGTTAGGGTTGGACTCCTCAACCACCTGGATCCTCTCCTCCCCTTCATGAATTGCCACGCATGGCAAACAAATGAGAAGATGATTAGATCCCAGAGGTAAACTGAAAGAACAGAACCTTCTCTGGGAGGTCTCGTCACCACATTCAGGAATCCATATTGAGGGGACACAGCTAGTAGCAACACCAATGTGGATAATGAGGGAAGAAAGAGTAGCTTCACCAAAGTGAATGAAATAATAGAGCTGATATAAGCAAGCCCTTATTGAACCAATTAAACACATATTCTTGAAGTTTTACAAAAATAAATCAGTACACATCAATATAAAATTATTATTGCTTTACACCAGTATTTTTAAGGTTTCAGCACTTATATACAATCATCCAGCATTCAGACTGTCACACTCACAAACTTCCATATAATGCAATCAAAAGTTGCATTACCAAGACATTAGATTTATCAGCCCAGCTCAACTTTATTGACCTGGAACAATCAGATTATCAGTTAAAGGCTACAGTGCTCTTATCAGAACATAATATTGTGTTAATTGGGTAGCTGTTATGCCTTGTTCTGTATTCTTCCTTTAGATTACCTAGTCCTAATGAGACTGGATGAAATCACTGAGAATCAAAAAAAGCCCACAGAACCTCTCCAATAATCTTCCAGTAAAGGGACAGTGATTTCACAGGCCCAGGCTCAAGAGGTGGAAGTAGTGAACAAAATGGTGAAAAAACCAATGGATACATGGGAAAATCTAGACCAAATCTATACCAAACTATCATATCCAGACCAGAAAACAATGCAAACTGGTAAGTCCTATAATGAACAGCTATTTTTTTCATTGATTCTTATTACCATATATATAGTAGTTTAGACACATAAATGTATGCTGATTTGTAGATGTAGTCAAGCAAGGAGTTGGTAGCATTCTGCCTGTGATCTGGCTTCAACAAGAAAAGTAGAAAGAACAAGCAATAAATATTTTCAGTTTTAATCAATTTAGTTTTTGTACAGTAAACATGGTAAAAACTATTGGTGTAATTATTTTTAATAAAACCTCCATTTTACATAGCTTTATGCAAATAAGTCTAGTCAGTAGACTCTTGATGATGAGAAACACACTTTAAATAAAAATGTATCTCAGAACAGCTGGTATGGGTATTCAACAGTTTTATTCATAGGGAGAGAACAACGTTTCGATCTTCCTAGGTCACTTTCAGATTAAGAAGTAAACAAAAGAATTTATTGAAAGTATTCCAAGTGGAGTTGAAAGGTACTAACAAGAGTAAAAGTAGAAAACAGTGGAAGGTAGTTACAATGTGGTAGCATGGTAACAGGAATGTATCGTATTAGTATATTAACATACCAAATTCATTGTATATTGGTATTTCCACTACACAGTAACAATGTCTCTGTTAGTCCACACTTTACTTAAATTAACTATGTTATCACTACCAGACCACTATATTATTAATGTTTGCTGAGTAAAGTCTGCATATGTATGGAAATAAGAAAACACTTATACCAATTAAACTAATTTTAACTCACTAGTATCTGCAAGCGTGGTATCTTTTCTACTTTCTCCAAGAAATATTCACTCTGAAAAAGAAATATTAATAATTTTGATACAAAAACAACAAAAGTATCACTTTTATTACTGAATGAATTAAACTAATTAAAATTAAATGAATCTAAAAACAGTTCACACAATATAAAACTTGTATATTTCTTCTACCTCCAGGTTTTCCAGAAAATCTTAGATGTAAGTAGTTTATATAATAAACTTAAAATGAAACACTTGGTGAACACAATGTCAATCTTAATTTCTTTTATTCTGCTGCATACAAAGGTTTATTAAAAAATCAGCAGGTGTTTTGATCTGAAAAATCAGTTAGCTTCTCGTTTCCTTAGTTAAAATTATTAATAAAAGGAAAATAACTAATTATTGTCAAGCCATGTAAGTACTGAATGTAAGGTCATTATTTCAAATTGATACAAGGTGTTGTAAACATCAGCCAAAACAGCCACAGAATACCATGTTTTGGCATTCACAAGTTATAATGACAGAACAACTTATTAATCTACAGGTGGACTGAACAGTAAATAATTATTAACAAGCTTTATAAAGCAGTATGATTCAGGTATTCAATAACAGCATTTATCAGTTTTCAATCGACAAAAATCCCTTTTCTTTGAGGTGTGGTTTGTTTAATAGAAAAACAAAAAAAACCATTACAAGCTGTAGCAATATGATATTGACATACTACAGACTAATAGAAGCTGCTACTTTCTTATGTCTGTCAAAGATATAGCATCTTCAATACAAAACACAACCACAACATTACTCCAACACAAAGTAAAGTGTGCATTAGCTATGGCTAAAACATTTAAGTCATTTCAGTAAATGTTCCACGCATCATTTGAATACTAAGCTCACCAGAGTGAAGCAGTGTTGTATTCTCTGTACGATACCCTCATGGCCAAGGCCTTGAAGAGTCACCCATAGTGGGAGACAGCTAAGTCTTCCATGAAGATTGAAGGCGCTAAGGCCGGCTGCATGCACCGACGTGGGTTCTCCTGCTTTGTACAAGGTCTTATACAGTTAAGACATGAACTACTAATACCAACTTTTGTTATAAATTATACACTTAAAACATGAATTACTACTACCAACTTTTGTTATAAATGATACAGTTAAGACATGAACTACTACTACCAACTTTTGTTGTAAATTATACAGTTAAGACATGAACTACTACTACCAACTTTTTTTATAAATCATAATATTAAGACATGAACTACTACAACCAACTTTTGTTGTAAATTATACTATTAAAACTTGAACTACTACTACCAACGTTTGTTATAAATTATACAGTTAAGACATGAACTACTACTACCAACTTTTGTTGTAAATTATACTATTAAGACTTAAACTACTACTATCAATGTTTGTTATAAATTATACAGTTAAGACATGAACTACTACTACCAGCTTTTGTTATAAACTACACAGTTAAGACATGAACTACTACTACTAACTTTTGTTGTAAATTATACAGCTAATACATGAATTACTACTACCAACTTTTGTTATAAATCATAATATTAAGACATGAACTACTACAACCAACTTTTGTTATAAATTATACAGTTAAGACATGAACTACTACTACCAACTTTTGCTATAAATGATACAGTTAAGACATGAACTACTACTACCAACTTTTGTTATAAATTATACAGTTAAGACATGAACTACTACTACCAACTTTTGTTATAAATTGTACAGTTAAGACATGAACTACTACTACCAACTTTTGTTATAAATTGTACACTTAAGACATGAACTACTACTACCAACTTTTGTTGTAAATTATACTATTAAAACTTGAACTACTACTACCAACGTTTGTTATAAATTATACAGTTAAGACATGAACTACTACTACCAACTTTTGTTATAAATTATAAAGTTAAGACATGAACTACTACTACCAACTTTTGTTACAAATGATACAGTTAAGACATGAACTACTACTACCAACTTTTGTTATAAATGATACAGTTAAGACATGAACTACTACTACCAACTTTTGTTATAAATGATACAGTTAAGACATGAACTACTACTACCAACTTTTGTTATAAATTATACAGTTAAGACATGAACTACTACTACCAACTTTTGTTGTAAATTATACTATTAAGACTTAAACTACTACTATCAATGTTTGTTATAAATTATACAGTTAAGACATGAACTACTACTACCAACTTTTGTTATAAACTACACAGTTAAGACATGAACTACTACTACTAACTTTTATTATAAACCACACAGTTAAGACATGAACTACTACTACTAACTTTTGTTATACATTATACAGTTAAGACATGAACTACTACTACCAACTTTTGTTATAAATTATACAGTTAAGACATGAACTACTACTACTAACTTTTGTTATAAATTATACAGTACATGAACTTAAGACATGAACTACTACTACTACTATCAACTTTTGTTGTAAATTATACTATTAAAACTTGAACTACTACTACCAACGTTTGTTATAAATTATACAGTTAAGACATGAACTACTACTACCAACTTTTGTTATAAATGATACAGTTAAGACATGAACTACTACTACCAACTTTTGTTATAAATGATACAGTTAAGACATGAACTACTACTACCAACTTTTGTTATAAATTATACAGTTAAGACATGAACTACTACTACCAACTTTTATTATAAAATATACAGTTAAGACATGAACTACTACTACCAACTTTTGTTATAAACTACAGTTAAGACATGAACTACTACTACCAACTTTTGTTGTAAATTATACTATTAAAACTTGAACTACTACTACCAACGTTTGTTATAAATTATACAGTTAAGACATGAACTACTACTACCAACTTTTGTTGTAAATTATACTATTAAGACTTAAACTACTACTATCAATGTTTGTTATAAATTATACAGTTAAGACATGAACTACTACTACCAACTTTTGTTATAAACTACACAGTTAAGACATGAACTACTACTACTAACTTTTGTTATAAACCACACAGTTAAGACATGAACTACTACTACTAACTTTTGTTATACATTATACAGTTAAGACATGAACTACTACTACCAACTTTTGTTGTAAATTATACAGTTAAGACATGACCACTACAACCAACTTTTCTTATAAATTATACAGTTAAGACATGAACTACTACTATCAACTTTTCTTATAAATTATACAGTTAAGACATGAACTACTACTACCAACGTTTGTTATAAATTATACTATTAAAACATGAACTACTACTACCAACTTTTGTTTTAAATTATACAGTTAAGACATGAACTACTACTACCAACGTTTGTTATAAATTATACTATTAAAACATGAACTACTACCACCAACTTGTGTTTTAAGTTATACAGTTAAGACATGAACTACTACTACCAACGTTTGTTATAAATTATACTATTAAAACATGAACTACTACCACCAACTTGTGTTTTAAATTATACAGTTAAGACATGAACTACTACTACCAACTTTTGTTATAAATTATACTATTAAAACATGAACTACTACCACCAACTTGTGTTTTAAATTATACAGTTAAGACATGAACTACTACTACCAACGTTTGTTATAAATTATACTATTAAAACATGAACTACTACCACCAACTTGTGTTTTAAATTATACAGTTAAGACATGAACTACTACTACCAACGTTTGTTATAAATTATACTATTAAAACATGAACTACTACCACCAACTTGTGTTTTAAATTATACAGTTAAGACATGAACTACTACTACCAACTTTTGTTATAAATTATACTATTAAAACATGAACTACTACCACCAACTTGTGTTTTAAATTATACAGTTAAGACATGAACTACTACTACCAACGTTTGTTATAAATTATACTATTAAAACATGAACTACTACCACCAACTTGTGTTTTAAATTATACAGTTAAGACATGAGCTACTACTACCAACTTTTGTGACAAGTTACACAATTAAATTTTAAATTTTGATAGTGTTATATATGAAATAGTGTATTAACTGAAGAAACAGAATGTTAAATGTATTGCACAGTGTACTGCATTATGTATAGCAGTTTAATGTGCAAGAAAGTGTGTGTAGTTTTATAGCTAAGTCACATTATCTGCTAAGTCCTTCAAGGGGAATCATACGCCAGATTTTAGAGTTTTAAGTTGACAGGCCCATCACTAAGAAGGTTTGCTTTTATTAACTTATGAAACTGACTGTTAAATATGTTATACAGTATATTGTATTAGTAATTCTATTTCCATACATTAGAATGCTTATTTCTGTTAGAAGAAAATCTGAGCTGGTAGCAAAGTGTTAAACTGAATGGTGAATAGTCTTGTATACAACTATCACACAAAACCATTGCTTCATTATTGAATTCAATGGCCATGGTTAACATGGTAAAAAATATGCCTTCTTCCCCATTTTCAGAAGTGTTTTGTCGTCTATGATTTAAGAAAGAGGCTATTAAATGTACTGCACAATGTACTGTGTTACATATGATATTTTAATAAGTGAGAAAGTATGTTTTAGTTGGCTAAAAAAACAGCACATCAAGTGTATGAAACAGTTTACATCTTGTTTGTAGTACTTGATTTAAAACACAATTTCAAAACAGTAAATGAACATGAACACGTGGTTCAATAATAAAATATGTGCAGTTTAAAAATAACTAAGCTCAAGGATACAATACAGGAAAGGGAAGGAACACCTAACCAAGTGCCTAGGGTTAAGGTAACACTGTCTCCTATTCTTGCTGGCTGCAAATGAAAAAATAAAATAAAATTACTGAAAACAACTACAGATAACAACATACAAACAAACAATCTCCCCATAACTTAATGAAAATAGTTGGTATTTCAAAAAGTGATTAACTCGAAAACTGTTTTCTAATATGAACTGTTAAGTCAACAGTAATTTGTTCTGTTATGAATTGTTAAAGTAACAGTAATTTGTTCTATTATAAATTGTTAAATTAAGAGTAATTTGTTCTATTATCAATTGTTAAATTAGCAGTAATTATTTTATTATTCATTATTAAATTAACAGTAATTTGTTTTAATATCATGTTAAACTAACAGTAATTTAATCTGTTGTCAATAATTAAATTAACAGTAATTTGCTTTATTATCATGTTAAACTAACAGCAATTTGATCAATTATCAATTGTTAAATTAGCAGTAATTTGTTTTATTATCAATTGTTGAATTAGCAGAAAATATTTTATTATAAATTGTTAAATTAACAGTAATTTGTCCTATTATAAACTGTTAAACTAACAGTAATTTGTTTTATTATAATTATTAACCTAACAGTAATTTGTTCTATTATCAACTGTTAAATTAACAGTAATTTGCTTTATTATCAATTGTTAAATTAACAGTAATTTATTTTGTTATCTATTGTTAAACTAACAGTAATTTGTTGTATAATTGATTGTTAAGTTAACAGTAAAGGTAATTTTTCTATGTGATAATTTCATGTTAAAACAGGGACAAAGACAAGAGGAAGCCACTCAACACCCACGATCCCTAAAACAATTATTGTGGTCAGTGACATCACTAAACAATTTCTCATAAGCTAATTTCAGTTCAGTAGAAAGGGATGACCTTTGTGGTTTCTTCATTAAATATACACCTTAATTTCAGATTTTGATTTTTAATTTCACACCAACAAACCTCTACAACTTAAGGTTACAATTGTTAAAGCTTAAAAATCAACCATAAACTAGTTCACTAAAACTACACCTACAAACACCTAAACTGAAAATGTGTGTGAAAGAATGTTAAGAAACCAAAATCAAACTTTATTATGAAACATAAACACAAGTCATCATAAAAAACACCTTAACACAACTGTCATAAAGTTGAATTACAGTTTTCATATGTAAAACAGAACACTGTGACTTGCAAATAACAAAATAAAACTCATTCTATCCTACTACTTAATCTACAAGTGACCATTGAGGCAATAATGTGTCAGATTCAGTTAATTAGTCTTAAGCTACAAACATTTATTGTGGTAAACTTCATGCTTAATAGTACATTCTCAGTAACCACAACTAAATCATACTGTTTGTGTGGAAGTCTTGGCCCAATTAATAGTGTATTCTTAATAACAGTTACTGCCCCATGTTCATTCTGTAGAAATGTAGCATCATTCTCAATTATCACTACTTTATGATGTTGTTCTTGTCAATGTCTTGGGTAATTTTCACCTGTTATAGTGTATTCTTAATAACAGTTACTGCCACATGTTTGATTTTTCTTTGTTCTTTCTCAGAAGCACAGAAATGAGCAAACTTTTTCAAAAAACATTCTAGAGGATATCTGTTCTCAAAAAATGACCCCTCATATTTTATTGTTTACATTAAAAGTTAATTGTATTGAATACTTTGCACTGAATTTTATTTTTCTCTACATATTAATAAGTTAACATTTTTGTCATTTTCTTTTCATAACTTGACAAACAAAATAAAACTTATGATTCTTCACAACAGCAACAACAAAAAACTACTATTCATTGAGGTTAATCTTAATTTACTAATAAAATATCTCATTCTATTTGGTATTAAAGTCAACACACAGTTCAGGCCAAAGCAAAACAATCCGATATTTTCAGGTAAAAACTAATTTCATTGAGATATTCATTGAGGTTAATCTTAATTTACTAATAAAATATCTCATTCTATTTGGTATTAAAGTCAACACACAGTTCAGGCCAAAGCAAAACAATCCGATATTTTCAGGTAAAAACTAATTTCCTGACAAATATCACATAGACAGACCCACTAATACCTACAAGTTCACTCAGAAAGTAAAGATATCAATTTGAAACTGACAACTGTCCAAACTAAAATGAAATATAATAATATACTTGTGTACACAGAAAGTCAGTTTCTTCTATTAGTGAGTACTTTATTCAACAACTTTGTTTCTCTCAAGATAAAACTTTATTAAACTAAATGTGGCGACATCAACATACATCTACATTCAGCAATTTCCTATTAAAATTTTAAATCAAAATTGTGTGTTTGAATTATGAGATAAGCTACATTACTTTGTCCAGCCAACATAATCACTTTAAAATCTTTTAGGCACTGGTCAGCTGTTACACCTAACTGCAAGGAATACACTGCTGGACAAAATCTTAAGGCCAATGAACTTGAAGAAAAAATATGCATTTTGTGTTGTTAGACTCAACCACTTATTTGAGTAGAGCTTCAAATGATGAAAATAAGAAAAGGGAAAATAAAAATAAAAACCTTTTTAGCATTTAATCGGGAAAATG
Organism: Tachypleus tridentatus; assembly: GCF_004210375.1. Classification (NCBI taxonomy): domain Eukaryota; kingdom Metazoa; phylum Arthropoda; class Merostomata; order Xiphosura; family Limulidae; genus Tachypleus; species Tachypleus tridentatus. Next base: position 70,246,086 of record NC_134837.1, on the reverse strand, counting down.
TGAACACTATGAAGTTAGCCTAAATACTAGCTGGTCAAAACTTTAAGACCATACTGAAATAAAGTATTAATCGGTAAACACATAATGAAATTTAGGCATTTGTGTTCAAGCATGAGCGTTGTCAACATCTCCCACTGACATCTCCTGTGTTACATTGGATAAAAATATGGCAAAGGCTAAAAGTTGACAGAGTTTCAACATGGCAGAATTATCGAGCTGCAAAAGCAAGAATCTCTCAATGTGCCATCGCTGGTAAGATTGGGTGTAGTAAAACTGTTGTTGCAAATTTCTTAAAAGACCTTGAGGGATACGGAACGAGAATTTCAAGTGGTCAGTCCCAAGAAAATTTCGCCGGTGTTAAGCAGGAGGATTCGACGGGTTGTCTAGTAAGACACTAGCCGATGGTTGAACCAGATTAAGTCCCTTACAGATACAGAATGCAGCTCAAGAATAATAAGACGGCATCTACGAGAGAAAGACTTTAAAATCGTAAACGTCTTCAAAGGCCACGCCTCCTTGCACACCACGAAACAGCTTGGTTAAACTTTGCTGAGAAGCACCAAACATGGGATGTAGAAAAGTGGAAGAAGGTTTTGTTCTCTGATGAGAACAAGTTTAACCTGGATGGTCCAGATGGCTTCCCACATTACTAGCAGGATAAAAATATCCCACTGAAGACATTTTCTACATGATACAGTGGAGGAGGTTCCATCATGATCTGGGGTGCTTTCTCCTTCCATGGAACAATGGAGCTTCAGGTTATACAGGAGCATCAAACAACAGCTGGCTACACTGGCATGTTGGAGAGAGCATATTTATTGACTGAAGACCCTCGCTTGTGTGGAAATGGCTGGATCTTTCAGCAGGACAACACTGCAATCCACAATGCCTGCAGGACAAAGGACTTTTTCATGGTGAATAACATGATTCTTTTGGACCATCCAGTGTGTCCCGAACTGAACCCCACGAAGATCATACACTGTTTGGAATTGACGTCCATTTCTATAGACTTCCTTTGCCATCCACCCCAAACATTTTCGATGTTTAGGACTTCTTTTTGGTATGGTGTTAAACGTTTTACCAGCTAGTATTTAGACTAATTTCATAATGTTCACATTTTCTGTATTAAATGCTAAAAAGGTTTTTTTGTTTTTATTTCCCTTTTCTTATTTTGATCTTACGAAGCTCTACTCAAATAAGTGGTTGAGTCTCACAACGCAAAATTCATATTTTTTCTTTATGTTCATTGGCCTTAAGATTTTGGCCAGCAGTGTATTAAAGAGCTAATTGTTTTATCCTGGATATTACACATTACTGTAATATCCCTCTTGGGCAGAATAGATATTATCTACTGTATAACACAATGAAATCTTGATGGTTTTCTAGACCACACGATTAAGCTGAAACTGCATAAAAATCAAGTAAGCAAAATATCTGAAAAATTCCAATATCACTAAAGCAGGTAGGAAACATTTAATATGCCTGCATATCACATCAGTAGTTTTCATGGCTCTATTAATTTGAAACATTAAAACTGGTGACCATTGGTTCTGATACAAGATTAACAACAGGTGAAAATTACTCAACCTGTAATGAAGACTCTAAATGAACATCTAATCTTTGAAGAAACTTCAAAAGTCTAGGAATTTAATTTACCAAGAACCCTCTTTATCTGATATACAGTTCAACAACTAGTGTTGTACCATTGCAGAAGAACCCCATATTCCAGCTAGTAAACTGATGTATGCTAAGGAAATAAGACAATTCCATTAGAACATTATCTTGAATTACTTCTTCCCAAAGTATAAAAACATAGTTTATAAATTTTACAAAAAACATATACACACACAGAGGAGACAAGTTGTTTTTTAATATGATACTTACTTTTAAGACCACACGATAATTAAAATTTTCAAACCAATCTTATGAAAGTCCACATTAGATCCATTGAGCAATGGATTAATTGAAAAAAACTCTTCCAAACAAATATTAACTTCCATAACAACCAAGTGACTCATTACTCTTTATTAACCATTATTCATAAATGTATAAATATTAAAAATTAATACATATTTATTTTTATGAGCAGAAAATTACTCTCCACTAAACACCTACCAGATTGGGTACAGAAACGAGGCACAGACCAGCAAGACCATGGCCATCGACATGCAACCACATATCATGCATTTTACACAATTCCTGAAGCCTCTGCAAGTTGTCTACATGACCAACTACGGGGGTCCCAACATGGCCCACAATAAGTAGGGGTGTACGTTGAGTTGCAATGTCTTGCTGAATGAGTTTCTCCAATGCTGCTATGTCCTAGAAACAAATATTGTCTGTATATCTTTGTAAGCATTCTAGCACTAAAATGTCATCACAATACTGTAAAAAGAGAATAGAAGTCATTGGAAACATTAAGTTAGAGGATCAAATATTTATCTTAATTTATTCAACTTATCACTGATTTTAAATAAATTTTTAGATTCTCACATCAATTCTCTAATAAACCAAAGCCTATTATTCCTGAAAAGACAGTATAGTATATTTACATTTCAAACATTAAGGTTATAAAGGTTTTCCTGATCTGTCAATTTGTCAGGTTATGGTTACATACACTACAGAATGAAAAACTAAAAAGCTTGAAACAAGCTTTCTAAAAAGTAAATAGTTTTAATGTAAAAAACAATTTAATTACATTCAGAATTTTTATGACTTCTTAGCTCTTATATTTTATGAACTCTCATTATTAAGCACTGCTTTTACAAATGTTAACACAAATAGATGCTTTATTTTTCCATAAGCTTCTGTTTGCTTTTTATTAGCCTAAAATCTTAAAAAATATCCAACAGTTTTTTAATAAAATAATAGTTTTTCTCATATTTCACTTCAATAACACAACACAAAACATATAGAAATCTGTAAAGATCACTAGCACATACAATGTAGAAAACTATAACAAAATATGAAATAAGCAAAATTATGATTCACTTATTAATGATCAGTTTATAAGTCAAATAAACTTTTACTTTCTTGTAGTTGCATCTGTGTATTGACACAGTTACTTTACAACCAATAAAAAAAAACAGCAAATAGTGCTCAGTCCATAATAGTTTACCATGAATGATTACTGTAGAGTTCTACAAGCCTCTATGCTTTCAATGCTTAAGTTTTTTTACTTGAATTTTTGTCATAGAGAAATATTTCTGCAGCTTTCAAAAAGATATAACATATATATTCAATATCAGTAACAACAACAACAAAAAATCTACATATGCTATAATTCCTAGGTCTCTACCTGGGGACTATTTATAAAAACACTATGTTCACCTGTTAAGTGTAGCTTTACCAGAATGCTTCTGCAGAACTTGCAGAAGTAAAATAATCTGTTATAAATAACTGGTTAGTACTGAACATTATTTTGATGCTGAGAACATTCCCTTTTCATTGGTTTATTGCTGGAAGATATATACATCATCAAACCTGAGATGCATACTCATTTACAATGACTTTCTGTGAGAAATTAACCCAACAAAATTACAGTTCTATTTAAGCTGCCTCTAGAAGGTTGAGATGTGTTATTTCATTTGTAATTCTACATACTTTATTGGAATACATAAATACAGGTTATCATTACAGTAAATATAAAATATGAAGTATACTATTTGAACAGGAAAAACAAAACTTTGTACATTTTTCAACTTTCAGTTATAAAATTATACATAAATTATAAAACACTGCTTATCATTTTTGCAATCTTACTAGTTTAAAGTTATTGAAATAGATCAGAATTATATTTTTAATACATTTTCAATATTGAGGTATAAATTTGCACCCAGAGTTAAGCAAAGTTCGTATGGACCCCAAAAGGTTTTCATAAAATATATTATCTAATACAAACTTTAAGTTGAGAACATTATGTAAAAAAAAATTCTCAAAATTGCTGTAAAGAGAAAAAGAACAAGGCTAGCAAGTTACCACAACTGTATTGATATCAAGATCGAACTTAGAAATGCACCTACCATTTTGAACTGGGATCCAAACATTGTGTTGCACGGAACAGTCACAAGACAAGTGAGTGGCAGTCCTAACTATTGAATAAGGAAAACATTAATGCTCAGTAGCCTACACAGTTTACTCATATAATTTATGATGCTATAAAACTATATATATCTCGATCATTTAACCTAGATTAATCAACACTAAACTGGTATCCATTTCACTCTTGAGGGTTTCAGTGTATATACTGAACCACAAAGGTAGACTGTTTAGTTCAATTTTTATGTCAGGTATCAAAATTCCAGAAAAATTCAGTTTCTACAAAGAAACCGTTAGTTACTTTATTATTCTTTAAATGTTAAAAATACTTGGAAAATACAAAAATAGACCAATTATACAAAAAAAGGATGAAATCCATTATACAAAAATTGTAAGGCATCAAATTTAACAAAACATTTAAAAAAAGGAAAAAAAAACAAAAATTAACCACACAAAATAACTAACAGCATAAGACAAACTTATCAATATATCAAAATACAAACACAAAAGAAAAATAATTATTCAATTAAACCACCAATATTTTATAACAATGTAATTAATAATTAATTAACATCTCTTAGGAGCTAAGGGATGTCTTTTTCAACAAAAATGATACCCACTGGCTCACAAGATGCCTGTTAACTCTCTCAACAGGATCAGTCAACATGACCAACTACAAGAACTCTTTATTCTTCTTTTAAGGTCTTTATAGATTTAATACTTCTAACTTTCAATATAGTGTGTACATCTTCACAAAATTTGGCAGTATTTCAGTTAATATTATAAGAAATAAGAAAATAAAATAAATGTTTGTCCATGAAAATACTAGGGGTTTGTTTTGACTAGTCTGTGTGTAAAGTAATTTTCATCCTAAGATTAAAATTACTTTCCTTCATCTCAAAAATCTCAAATTCCTTTGTGCAATCCCTAATACCTCCTAAATATATTTAAAATGTTTTTATTTCAGTAAAACTTTATATTTCATCTGTTATTTTCTCTACCCTATCTCAAGATGGCTTTGGTCAACTCAACCGATTCCATAACCACAAAAAAATCTAAATTATTCATTTATTCTTTATAGAATGACTTCATATTCTAACAAGAAACTACATTCATTTATCTTAAGTATCTTTAACCTTGTAATAGTATACATCTACAGTCATGTGAAAAAGTTAGGACACCCTATGAAGCCTGTGTATTTTTGTAACATTTTTGGATATATAGATATTTAATCTCAATTTCAACAACACTGAGATATTATAGGAGTATAACTAAACAATTAAAACTGAAGAAAATACTTTTCAAGATCTTCTGTAAATGTAATTCTACAAAAATGCATATTCTAACTGAAGAAAAAGTTAGGATACCCTAACCCCTAATAGCTAGTGTTACCCCCTTTGGCTGAAATAACTGCAGTCAGAAGCTTCTTGTAGCCATTTGCCAGTCTCTGACATCAGTCTGAAGAAAGTTTGCCCCACTCCTCAATGCAGAATTCTTTCAGCTGTGAGATATTTGAGGGGTTTCTTGCATGTATAGCAGGGCCCAGCTCCGCTTCAGTTTTAATTGTTGTGCAGCTAGTCTCACATGATCCTCAAGCACCCTCTGATACTCAGTAGAATTCATGGTGGATTCTATGATTGTGAGCTGTCCAGGTCCTACTGCAACAAAGCAGCCCCAAACCATGACACTTTCACCTCCATGCTTCACACTTGGTATGAAGTTCTTTTCCTGGAATGCTGTATTTGGTTTATACCAAACATGTCCTCTGTTCTGGTGTCCAAATAATTCAATTTTGGACTCATCTGTCCAAAGAACATTATTCCAGAAGTCCTGGTCTTTGTCCACATTCTCTCTGGCAAACTTCAGTCTGGCCTTGATGTTTCTCTTAGAGAGCAAAGGTTTCCTCCTTGCACACCTCCCATGCAAGTTAAACTTGTGCAGTCTCTTTCTGATTGTAGAGGTATGCACTTTCACAGCAACAGTAGCCAGAGCCTGCTGTAGGTCCCATGATGACATGTTAGGGTGTTTGGAGACCTCTTTTAGCATCTTGCAGTCTGCTCTCGGGGTGAACTTGCTTGGACAACCAGACCTGGGCATGTTGGCAGTTGTTTTGAAAGCCCTCCACTTGTTGACTATTTTCTGGATAGTGGAATGGCTGATTTCAATATCTTTTGGGATCATTCTAACTCCCTTACAAGACTCATAAGCTACTACAGTTTTCTTTCTGAAGGCCTCAGACAGCTCTTTTGCTCTCACCATGGTGCTCACTCTCACTTTAACAGTCAGGAGCACACCTAACTAAATGTCTGAGGTTTAAATAGGGCAAGCTTCTTTCAAAATGCTGAGTAATGATCTTCTAATCATGTGCACCTGGTGTGATACACCTGTGTGTGAGTTGAGCCATTTTACATTAGAATATGCATTTTTGTAGAATTACATTTACAGAAGATCTTGAAAAGTCTTTTCTTCAGTTTTAATGTTTAGTTATATTCCTATAATCTCTCAGTATTGTTAAAATTGAGATTAAATATCTATATATCCAAAAATGTTACAAAAATACACAGGCTTTCATAGGGTGTCCTAACTTTTTCACATGACTGTATTTATAATTAAATTTGTTTTATTACCCTTTGAACATGTATAACAACAACGTGTGCCATTATAAGTTGTAAATCATTTGGAGCACATGCAGTTCATGTACATTCTTTTTATTACTGTTATTTATTCTACCTAATCTAATCTTAACTAACCTAAACAGATCCCTATATTTACATTTAATTACTTTTATAACAATAAATACAGTGCTGATTAACATCAAAAACAATCTTTTTTATTGCTGTTCAATGTCAAGGACACTTAAGCAAATTTTTTTTGTATAATAATGACAGTAATGCACTAAATAATTTTTATTTAATTAAATAATAAACTGAAGAGCATAAGCTAATAACATTCAAAACACAATTTTTCTGGCTCTAACTATGCAACAAAAGCTTTTACAAATTATTCCAAATTAGTCATTGTTATTCAGTGGGAACCAAAGTTCTATTATTAGTAAAACTGATGCTTATCTGTTCAGAACACAATGTTACAGAATACATCATTTCATGGATGAAAACCTCAACTTTCTTGTGGTTATAAAAGTTACATAATTAAACATAAGAGAGAATTATTAACATATCCTTAAAAAGAGGATGTGAAAGGTGGGTGTATCATTTTTATTAAGCCTATCAAATAGTGATTGTGATCCTTAAATAAATTTTACTATACAGTTTTTAATGTAGAGGGAAATACAATTATTATAGTAAAGAATGGACTGAACAGGAGATGTTTGTTTTATTTTCTAATGCAGTTCTTAATAAAAACACAAACTACAGTGACTTAGACTTTTTTTAGACTAAGCTACGTGACTAAAAATGTTCCTAACTTGACTAATAAAATCGTTGTCACTAGGTAATCATACATTTAACAGTATTAGCTCAGATTCTTTTGGTAACTCAAGCCATGATTCCAAAACTTTCACATATTGTCTTCAAATAGTATTTAAGACACAGACTTAGTTTATAACTAAAATTACTCTCCATTAACAATATTAATATTTTACATGTTAAAAAACTACAAGATGATGTTGTATTATCCAGTTATTGAACAGAATGTTGAGGCCTAATTTGATAAAAAGTTACTAGTTCATACCTGAGAACACAAGTAGTGCCCAAGACCCATTCTTGCTGCAGCACTGATGTAAATGACAGGAGGCCGAGTGTAAAGAGCTTCATAACCTTCAGCTGCAAATTTAGAATACTTCATGTAGAGCACCATTCGACAAACCTTCAACAAACCTTCTCTTCCATCATCATGAAAGTATGCAGAGAACTCAAACAATCTAAATATCATACAGAAAGACAGTTCAGGTCAAATCTATTGGTTAAGAAGGTCAAGGGTTAAACTATTAGAAAGCTACAGACAAAATATTGGTCCTGCTACCCATCAGAAATAGCAGTTGATAAAATCCACCCCTATTTTAAAATATACTGCAATGATAAGTAAAAGAAGAGATTAACAACTATTTTCATGTTTGTACACCAATGTTTTCCTCTATGTCTTTCAATTAGAGAATTAATATTACCAAAAGATGTACAAATACACTTCAGTATGAGTACTACATTAACATAACTTTACAATGTGGTACTTTAGTTACTTTTATTGTGAGGTGGTGATGACAGAATTTAAATTTTTTTAAAAATTAATACATAATAATAATAAAACATACAAATAAGTAAAATAAGTTTATTGTCACATTACTTCAAAAGAGGTACAATCATTTACAGACCCGACCTTTATCACTATTTTATGATTACAGAATTACGAAAAATAAATAAAAATCAATTACTTCAAATAAAAATTCTTATTACAACAAAAACTGGTTATGTTGCCACAAGCAAACTCAATATCAAAGTGACTTCAAGAAATTTATCAAGTAACTTACTCTCATACACATTTATTTTCTTATGCCTGAAACTAAACTAGACTATATTATTTACAGGTGTAAAGATGATATCAATTTCATGATAATAATGTTGGTCCCACTTCCACAGTCACCTCAAAGACCTAGGATACATTTTATAATCCCACACAGTAATTTGTACCCTAGGATCCTTTTTTAAAAATGTGCAGTGTATTTTTTTTTTTAATTTTATGTTAATGTGTTTTGGTTTAAGGCTTGAAAATTTCATGGTTATAATATAATTAATGAGAGGTTGAAATTTGCTGTTTTTAATGCAGTTCTTCCTCATGATTTTGTTTATTCATTTGAACTTCATTTAGATATAATTATTTAATTTCACTAAAAATATATATATATTTTCTGTATAATTATTAATACTATTATTATTACCTGCCTTATACTCTATGTAAGTCTATACAGAATTATTAGTAATGGCAATAATGCATATGTTCTATAATTAATGACAAAACCTATATATAGGTGTTAGCAATATTATTCAAAACTTGAAAGCTAGTTATCTAAATTATATAACATTTCATGTTTAGTAGTATTGTTACAGCAGAAGAGGTACTTTCTGTGTAATCAAAATACTAGATTTAAGTCTAGGTTTAGAAGAATTCATAACGCATCCATAAGAAGTCTTCAAATTCATATCTGAGCTCAAGAACAGCGACATCCAAGCCTAGCTATAGGCTAATTAAGTTTTGTCTCATGACAATAAACATTAATTGAACAACAAAAATAGTTGAGCATTTGTTCTCATTGTTGATGTACTTCAATATAAAAAAACTACCAAATGGGCACTAACAATGTTTTTCTTGGGAGAGAGGGTAACAATGTTTTTCTTGGGAGAGAGGGTAATCTTTCTTCAAATTATCCTAAATCTCTTGTGACACTTTAATAACTTTATGAGTGTGTTTAGGTGACATATAAAAAAAATTACTACTTAACCTGAAAAAAACTGTTTTTTACATTTTAATCACTTTTTTTTAAATATATAATGAGAAATTTTTCATGTCTGGGTCCAGGCCTTTTACATTCAATGCCAAAGCACAGTACCCTTACTTTTTCTCACAAAGTTAGTATTTTAAATAAAATTCATATTGTTTTCAAACACAGATATCAAGCAGTAGAATAGAACATCCCCAAAACACTATAATTTAATTAGCTTTCTAACTAAGCTATTAATATATATAAAAAGATGTCATTATATGCTCAGAGTGGAACAAACAGACATAGAATCTAAGGTCAACTGTCTGTGTAAGTCTATCAAACAATGAGAGTAATAAGACTTTCAGAGACAAAAAAAGCTCTTTAGTTTTATTTTATATTTCTAAAATGAGATCACTAGTACTTAACAACAGTTTTTAATAACTAAAGTCATTTCCAGCAGTATCTATGATCTTCAACTGCTTAATGAATGTTATACACTTCCATGTCTTAGTACAAACTGTGCTCAACACATGCAACTTGCAATAGCCATACTGAAAAAGTTCATCAAAAATGAATGATAATAATAACACTAAAAGTTTTACTTTGCAAAACCTCACTAAAACAGACTGTACAGAAGATCAAAAGATCCCTAAAACATTTTATATTGCAAAACCTCACCAAAATAAATTTTGGATAGTTTTACAGGCCCCTAAAACTTTTACTTTTTAAAACCTCATCAAAACTGAATGTACAGTAGATCAAAAGATCCCCCAAAAGTTTTAATTTGCAAAACCTCACCAAAACAGACTATAAGGTAGATCAAAAGACCCCTAAAAAAAGTGTAATTTGCAAAACCTCACCAAAACAGACTGTAGGGTAGATGAAAAGATCCCTAAAAGTTATAATCTGTAAAAGCTTACCAGAATAAATTTTGAGTAGTTCCAAAGACAAATAAAATACTTCAAAACTCTGCCCAAATAAATTGTGGAGAAAATCAATACAACACTAAAATAGTTCACTCTGCAAAACAAAAATTAACTTGGGAAATGTGTATAAGAGAAAATCAAATAAAAATCAATAATAACTATGCTGGACCAACTAGGAACATCCACTTTGTCAGGTTAATTAAGCATAGATCATTAATAGTACATGAAATAAAAGTATCTAAGAAAACTGTAAGATGTATCAAATGCTTAAGCAACCTCTTCACTTCTAAATTTATGATGACTTACTTTACAGTTCATAGATAATTTTCCCAAAATAACTATTATTTTATTGTCTGTACACAAACTTAAAATTCCATTTTGTACAAAAAATTCATAAATTAATTTATATCTTTATTATTTCCAGTAAAACAATCAGTTGCAAAACTGGACTATCCACTAATAAATTTGTGATGTAGGTGATTTTTCATATCTACTTCTACATCCGTGGGGTTGGTCCAATGATTCGACTCCATACTGAAGAAGTAATATTGACTACGACAATTCTTGATTTACAAAGTGTACTTTCACAAAATATGGGAAGGTTTTAGTAACCAGTAAAAGTCAGGCCTGGCGTGTTAGGGCAGTCAACTCATAATCTGAAGGTTGTGGATCTGATTCACCAAACATGCTTGCCATTTTAGGTGTGGGGTATTATAATGTGATGGTCAATCCCACTATCTGTTGATAAAAGAGTAGCCCAATAGTTGGCAGTGGGTGGTGGTGACTAGCTACCTTCCCACTAGCCTTGCACTGTTAAATTAAGGATGGCTAGCACAGATAGCCCTTGTGTAACTTTGTAGAAATTCAAAAACAAAACAAAGAAACACAATAAATCAGATGTTTTTTTACATAGTTATTTCTGAAATGACAAAGTCAGTCTGACTTAGACTATGAATAAAAAGTGATATTAATGTGAAGAATAAATACACTTTTGTACACCATATAGTTTGAAAATTACATTTATAACCTCTACATCCTGTTAAATGCATATCTAAAGGTCTTTTACAGTGTTTCTGTGTACTATATTTGTTATTTTCTCTACTCTAATATAAACTGTTGCAAAATCAGCAAATTATGGAAACATGTACACAGCATTAAACACTTGATGTGAATACAAACAGAAATAAATGATATTTGTGCAATGTTATTCTGACTTTCTAAGTGTTTTTACCAACTTATAACCTTCTTAAAATACTTCAAGGAATACCTTTCTTAAAAAAATCTATTGAAGTTTCTCACTGTTTATATTTCAGTATACAAGCAGCTTTCAAATAACTAGATTACAAAGTAAAAATGAAATATGATTTATTTAACAGTACCATAAGACATTTTACTCCTAATTACTTACATATAAACTTGTTTATACTCTATGTTGGTTATTATATCCAATGTTTTCACATTTTGAGTATATACTGTACTCCTCAATTCTTCCTCAAACTTGTTATAATGTGTATGCCTTCTAGGTTTCAAATTTATCACAAAAAAGGCATGTGCAAGCACAAAGAGTTTTAGCTGTTCTGTGTCAAAAATTCAAGTAAAGAGACAAGTTGATGATCAATGCGTATTCAGTGTTACAAGATCTATGAAATGTTACAAAATTAAGGTATTCATAACATAAAAAAGCAACATCAAAACCTAACTTCTTCAGCAATGTTCTTAACATCTACTTTTCATCAGTATTTGCAAATACTTGAGATACAGTTTCAAAGACATACACCAGTAATGTTATCCAACAAAAACCAACAAAACAATCTGAGAAGTAACGAGCACCATAAGGTCGACAATACACTCAAATCACAATATATTCTTTGCTCAGAGCAGCAACTTAAACTAAGACTGGTTGCATCCAAAATGAGACCAATATCTATTTAGGCCTAATTTTAATTTTTCAAATTAGCTTATAGATATTTTTAAAAAATACAAAACTTTATGGAATTTGTAGTTAAAAGGAGTGAAATGGTAATTAGAAAATTGGAGTTTGCCATATCCACAGGTCAATAATTTAACACAACAATGCACCCTTTTAACTACTACAAGTCAAAATAGTCTGTAGTATTAATCTTATATAAGATATGAAACTTTCAACCTATAATACATAATTCAACAGGTAAATAAACAATAAAATAAAAGATTAAACCAATAACAACTACATGTGGGAGAGAAAAGTACCCTTGTGGAACTCGTATGTGCACGTCTCTCACCTGAACAGTCTTGAGAGCCAAAGAGTTGTGTCAGACAAAATTCTTGTCACTACTTTTCTCAAAGTTCGTGTATCTAATGTTGAAATATAGGCTGCAAGCGTGTGGGACATCACAGCCATTTTCCCAATTTCATCAAGCTGCCTTAGGTGAACACTGAAAAAGATGTTGTCTTTTGTGATGAACAAGGTAACAACCCTCAAGCCTTCAAAATAATCTACATCACAATTACCACATAAAATGTTAATGATTTTAAATTATTACTAATAAATCATCAAATTTCATAAGGAAATTATATTATTTAAATCCAAAATGTTTCTGTTGCACATATTTAAAAATACTTTAAACTTACAACAATAACTTTTAATTCTTTGTTCAAATTACAACTTTTAAGACACATAACAAAGTAATTATGTTTTTTTTCAAAGTACAAAACTAAAAACAGTTAACTACACACACAAGAGAAGAAACAAACATTAATCTGATGACACATGAGGAGGTTTCTTCAACATTTACAACACAGCAAATGTAGTTTATATAAAAATTCAACTGCTAGTGAAAATCTAGGACTGATCTCTCAGAGGTCCAATCAATGTCAATTTGTGGTGTATTATATGAAATGCTTTGTCTGCATGCAAAAATTGGCAAGCTGCTTCTTCTTCTTCTTTTTTTTTTAATACAGTAGTAAGTATCCCAAAGATGACAAATCTTTCAACCAGTACAGAAAGAAGAATATACATTACTTTGCTAGTTTAATGCCAATGACAAATTTGAAAAAGCAATACTACTGACCATAATTTCCAACAGATGACAGTGATTCTTCAGAGGTTGTAGCAAAACAAGCTTTCTGGTTAACTACATGCCATAGATTACATTGACGTCTGCAGAAGACTTGGGCATTTGTATTAACTGCTGCAGATGTGCCAGTTACAAATGCTCCTTGTTAAAACTGTAGATGTTCCTAACCTGGCAATACATCAGTCTTCTTGGGTTATCTTTTTGTCTTCTTGTCCTTTTCCAACACCTCAAAATCTTTCCCGATTCTTCTATTTTTCACAATCAGAGTTTGCATGCTTCTCCTGGATACTAAAGAACTGCATAAATGGCCACAGAAATTGTACACTTTTGTTGGAGCCACTTTCTTAGATTCTCTTTTTTTCCTTTATCTTTTTGTTTACATCTGCCTCAAGTACCCCAAACACTGTAATCAGTGGATTTTAAGTCTGGTTAAGTTTTTTCAGAACTTGTTCATTGTATCATTATTGAATGAAGATTTTCCTAGTTTCCTTTGTTAGAATATGATCAGACACTTTTTGTCTGCTGATGTTACTTATACTTTTACTTTTACCAGGAAGGCTCTGTATTTATATCCTGATAAGAGTCTTCCTACCAGAGAATTGGGTTGCAAGAGATGTTCATCACTGTTTGTAGAGATGTTTACTAGTCTTTATTCTTTCTTAATTGAGTTAGCTATTCTGAATGACCCAAATTTTCAATGTGAAGAACATTCTCTATGCATGGTCAAAGCTGTTTTTTCCCATGCTACAAGAATGAAATATCTTCAAGGAAATTGACATCAGCCATTTACACTTTATGACATTCTTATTCATTAGATTTTGTTCTAGTTTGTGCAACTAAACCATGTTTTTGTCATAATGTTCCCAAGTACACCTCATCACTTTTGCCATTTGGCTATGACTTTGTTATTCTGGTCTCTGTACCCTTTAGTAGACATCTTAGATTAGCATGACAATGAAGCTCCATCTGTTTTAGCTATTTTACTATCAACATACCACTATCTTTATTTTTGTCACCTGTAGTTATTCTCTGGGCTTGATGAAACCTATACCTTTTAAGGTTTTTGACACTGTCCATTACTCACTGTTAACCATTTCCAAGGTTTTGGGGAATAAGTTTATTTCAAAATAAAAATATGAAACAATAAAAATAATTAAGTATAGTCTTTTCTTATGTCAAGTTGGGATTCTTGTATGTAATGTATAGCTTTGAATTTGTCATAGACAAAATTCCATCTTCTACACTGAGGGTCTATGAAGAGATGTTATCCAATGAAAGTGGACAGAGGGTGCCACCTGGTGGCTAGGAATACTTCAGCAAGAGCCTTTACAACCTTCTTGTGCACTACTTTGCATGACACAAAAGATATCTGAAATGGAACTACCATTATCGCTAAATATCTTAACTCCAATCAAGAAGGGGAATCATCTATGTTTTTTATTAGTTTCTTTCTTGATGTTCCTACTGCACTATCCTCATGTCGTTGAACCTATTCTTGTGGATTCTTTAGATTTTCATTTATTTCCTCCAACAAATCTGACCAGTTATATTAATCGCCAGCCATTTTTGAAATGTATAAGGCAGGGTTACTGCCACTGGAATATGTCCTTTCATAATACATGTCTGGGTTGCTCCCCAGAAACCATTCTCTGAAGCAGAATATCACCTGTATCCTCCATTGTTGGCTCCAGAGATCCAATATTCCATCTCCACTTACAAAAAACTCTTTGTCTGAATTAAAGTGTGTCCTGAGTGAGAAGGTGTCCTGCTGAGAAAAAGGGTTTTTTGGGTTTTTTTTCTTAGTGTTGGTCCAGTTTTTTCTATAAACCTCATCCACTACATTCCCCAATTCAGTTCTCTAAATTATTTTGTTTCTGAATTCTACCCCATCTCTGCTTGGCTACATAATTATTTTAATCTTTTATTACATTCCTGCACTGTAGCCCATAGCTTTATAATTTTCTTTCACTTTTAATATTCATAGGTTACAGTGTCAGTACTCTGACTTTCAGTATTCAAGAGTCAAGGCTACATGATTTTAATTTTACATTTTTAGAACTAAGATTAACTTCAAACAGGTCTTTACCTCTGAAATACCTTTCTTCCATCCCCCTCACAAACAAATTTTCATTGAAACTGCAACTTTCAATATATCCTAAGTTATGGTGAAATAAAAAAAAATTATGTAAGATCCCCTGATGGTTGCATAATAAGTCTTGTAGAAGATGGAAGAGTGGATAATTGAGTAAATGATGAATGCTCTTTAATGTATGAAAAGGGCATATGGAAATTCTGAGTCATGTTGAGAGCACGAGTCCAAATTTAACACAAAAATAAACAGAATCAGTATTTCAGAGGTAAGCAACTCTTTGAAATAAAGTCTAATTCTAGGAATTAGATAAACTATTCTAATTAAAAATTTTAAAAAAGAACAGCTTATCAATAATTTTAGCAGGGTTAAAAAAGGTTGTTGTATGTCAGTGATTGTACACACTTGAAACCACATGTAGTGTTTTTCAAATGAAACAAATGGAAAATTTACAGTTTCATAAAATAAAGTTTAAAAATGTTAAAATACTTAAAAATCAGGAATTAAAATGTCCAACAAAAGTAGCCATTAACTGTTTCTTAAAAATACATATCACAATGAAATATTGAATTTTCATAGATGTGGATATATATAAGTGCACAACAAATAAAACATTACATGATGAGAGATGGAAGCTATAATATATAAAATTTTCTAAAGACACGGGTCATAAATAAATTTGATTAACAATTCCAACAAATAATAACCATTATAACTGTACCTTCGAGACTTTTCATTTGTTTTCTCTTCATCACTGTACAATATAACTCCTTCTAAGAGATGTTCAATGTCTTTAAATGGAAGACCGCTGAAATGAAAACTGCATATGTATGTACATACATACCAATTTTAAACAATACTGACAGTTAATACTGTTACTCAACTTATGAAATGTATTAGTAAAAACAACGTGGTTAATTATAACGATGTATTGTGAAAGACTGATCACAGAGGAATATATTTTTTCACTTGTTGCAAAGTTTATTATATAAGACCCCTATTTACCCCATGCAATCCACATCTTATGTATGTCAAGGTCACTGAACATGCTTAAATCTATTTAAATTTGTTCTCTGTGTATTGAAAATTGTTGTTTAGAAACTTTAAATTCAGATATTAAATCAAGATGAATTAATTATATCGTGTCTAAATAAATACAAGGTTACATCTAGATGAACAATTCAGATATAGATACAAGGTTACATCTAGACAAATGATCAGATATAACCACAAGGTTACATCTAGATGGATGAGTCAAATTAATACAAGGTTACATCTAGATGAATGAGTCATAAATACAAGGTTACATCTAGATGAATGAGTCATAAATACAAAGTTACATCTAGATGAATGAGTCAGATATAACTACAAGGTTACATCTAGATGGATGAGTCAGATATAAATACAAGGTTATATTTTAACATATGGTTAAAGATAGTCTCTAAGTTTAGGAGATACATGGAGATCACAACACTGCTACATTTATGTGTGGTTATGGGAATTTTAAATTTAGGAATTACGTTAATATAAATGAATCAGGTTGAGACATGTATAACTCTATACAAAATTTGTATTTGATGCATTTTGTTATAAAAATTATAAACACACACACACACACACACACACACACACAGTTCCAAGTTATAATACTCATTTCACATACTTGAATTTCTTTTTATACAATCACATGCTTTACATATATACACACAAACAATAAAATGCCCTAAACAGAACCAGGCACACTATCAATAGGCATGCAAGGATTAGTCCATCTACTGTAGCCAGCTGCAAAGATGTGCCGATAACTCCAAACCAATATCAAAAAACATAAATTTGCAATTACTGCTAGATATAAACAAATACCAGTTAGATCTACATAAATGTCTTAAGCAATATCCTCATGTAAAAATACATTTGTATAAACATCTTACCTTGTTTGTAAAGGGCCAGGTACACTTTTTGAAGCATCTTTTTTTGACTGTTCATCCAATCCAGAGTGGGGTCTGTACAGTTTAAAATTAAAAACATGCATATAAAGCAATTTATATTGAAAAAGCATAATGCCTGAAAGGTTTACATTTTCCTATATCACAAATGTAATTCTGATAACACTTACCTCACATTACATTTGGTTTTATACCAATGAAAGATTATTTTCCTTGCCAATATAAGCATTGATATAAATTCTACCTCACTTGCTCCAGTCTTTATACCACACTAATATCATCCTAGTGATTTTAATCTTGTGACTCTCTCCACCTAAGTCATAGTGCCCTCATTACCTGAACCATTTACAAGCTCTCTGTTATTCTTTCCTATTCACTTTTTTGAGACTGGCAAGATTATCATATCTGAACACCAGCTATCATGGGAAGAAAGATGGTGCAAAAAGAAGTAAGTAATATCAGAAATCCATTTTTGGTGAAGTATAAGCTTCTGAAACACACCTCTTTCCTAGTTTATCTATAATCCCACATTCAAAAAACATTCAATTGAACAAGTCTTCCCCCACCCAACTTTAAGAAACAAGAGATCATCCAGCCTGCAATTATATACCAAAATCCTAACTTCTCAATATGGGAGTCAAAGCAACACTTCTTTCCCCAGAATTATGAGGAAAATGTGAAACAAGTGAGGTTCAGCTAATGGCTCATTACAGAATTACAAGGAGCCATGGACCTTTTTTCAAGATCACAGAAAGTAATAAAATGATCAAAAATAAAAGTCACACTTAGACAACCAGATAGCGAAGTGCCATTTCTGAACTGGAATTATGGGAAGGTTCTCATATAGGTTGGTCCAGCTTTCCACCAGCCGTATGAGTAAAACATCCAGAGTCAAGGGTGAGAGGGTATTCTACTTTGCCACATCCTTCTTGAGAGGGAATAGAGTATAAACATCATTCCAGCAAGGGAAAATTTACCACACTCAATTTTCAGAGGGAGGGAAATTTGCAATGGGAAGTCCTGAAAAATAATGCTGTGGAGATAATGCAAAAGGTGAACTATTTTTCCTATTTTGAAAAGAAAACCAACCTCAATTTGTTGAATTCAGGGTTTAGCAGGGATGAGCAAAAGTCCATTTATGCTTTACTCATGATAATCCATGAGTGGCAGTCCAGTACTGTACATTTGATACAGAACAACTGTTCACCACTCACAAAATGCCAATGCAGTCTTATGGAACACACCATCCCCACAGAGCTTGTTACTACCAGAAATTTTGTCTGTTTGTAGATGTCAAGGATTTATAAAAGCATATCTGACTATGCAACACTTATCACTGAGTGAGATCCAAATGAGAATAACAAGGTCTCAGAAAAACACAAAAGAGATAAAGTCACTCACCTCTGTGACAACAGAGCTGAGGAGGATACTGTTACATCATGCACACAATCCAATATAAAGGTGTTAAGTGTGGCCCACTTTCTGGCCTATGCAATTTACTCCAACAGACAATGCAACCAAGCTGCCATGGACATTGACATAAGTTGAATGTGAATAAGACAAGAGGAAGTTATCCAAACCAACTGACAAATTCAATTTGTTAAAGTGACAGAGAATACATTATATGATACTGAAGGATTCCAATGGTTAAATAATCAGTGATGTGAACCACAAAACACTTTAATGCATGCCACATAGCATCAGAGAGCCCAAACAGGTTATAAAAGACAACGTGTATCTGAATGATTACAGAAATGAGAAATGAAGATTAATAGGAGAAAAAGTCCTAGCTCTTTCCCTAGTTGCTGCAGTTTTAGGTAGAAAAGACCTGCCTGCATACAACAGAACATAGTTGGAATGACAAAGTGTCCCATGAACATGAAGTGTAAACACCCACTTGTCAATAACAGAAAAAAATATGTTTTAGATAAAAGATGACATAGTGAACATGACTCCAAAGGTGTATGTGATAATGCAAGGAGAACCACTGTGATATCATAATTGGGAATTTGAAAAGGATGACAAGGACTAAACACTCAAAATTATTTCAAAAGTAATGGCAAAACCAGGGGCTTAAAAAGTTTCTTCTTTTATAAAAACAAAAAGCAGTTGATAGCACAGCCTTATACAAAGCAACAAACAAAGGCACTAAACCTTTATCAAACAACAATGCCAAAAATAGAGAGACCATTAATGATAAGTAACTCATTTCTTTGATAAAGTTCCAAAGAAGGGTGTTTAATAGAATATTTTAATAAGGAAGCTATTCAAAATGTCTATCCTTCACGCTGTAAAATGGAATGCAAAAGCTAGGTTTGAAGTCAAAGAACACTAAATGCTGGATGAAAAATATTTCACTGAGGCTGACATAAGTGAGATGGCCAGACAAGAAAGGGTAAGTGGTTGACATTCCTGAAAATACTGAAGGAGCAAAAACCATGGTTGACCCAACCAATACGATGCTACATGAAGAACTCAATAGATCATGGAGTGAATCATTGCCAGAACCTTGGAAAGAAGATGATTCAGAGGGAACACATAAATAAGATCTGTCCCATCCTAACTGAGAGTAGCTGCTCTTAAATCCAGAGAGTTAAGTACTGGAGACCACAGGACAAGAGCTGAGTATTCCAGTGTGTGACAAAAGTATTGATCTGTGGCATTCCTAGACAACAGAAGATCCAATGAAAAACTTGAAAACGAAGCATTTATTCTATTAGAAAAGCTCTATTGTGACATGATAAATAGTCAGCCACTGGATTAAATACCCCTATCACATGACAGGAAAGGAGAACAATTTGGTGTTTGTATGTCCAAAGGAAAAGATCCACTTTTTGAAAACAAAAAAAAGAGAGAGAGATCTTGAGTGAGTGCCCCCTTACTAAGAAATGTGCATGACTACTGTGATATTGTCTCAATGAAGTATTACTTCATGTAAAAAATGTTAGGCCCAGCATAGTCTAAAACTTAAAAATGCCCCTAAATGGATGAGGGTATGGGAGAAAGAACAGTCTTTTCCTTTATGATAAAAAACCCAGCTCTCACAGCTTCTAGTAATAAATATTTAATTTGCTGTTCTTTCAAATGGTGGAAATGGGTGAGAAGAAGCCAGTTGTTCATGTAATGGTCAGCGTGAATGCCAGTGATGATGACCTGAAAAAACTCTGAATATCCAGCAAACAATATATGGAGTAGATGCAAGGCCAAATGATAGAATGCCAACCTGAAAAACCATGTTGTTGTGTACAAAACTGAGATAACATTCTGAAGACTTGGCAATTAAGATATGAAGGTAAGTAACTGCAACATCAAATTTTAGCATACATAGTCTAGGTGAAAAGGGCCATACAAGTGAAAAAAATTACTTCACAGTAAACCAAGAAGGCTGGAAGAAGCAAATGGGGTGAGGAAGGTTTATGGCCAGTTGCCCATCTTTTTTGGTACTACAAACAGATAAGAATTACACCTTTGAGAACAGAGCTAGTGCACTCAATGGTCTCATTGTGAAAAAATACCCTGAATGATTTGTGTTTTACGGTTTGAGTAAGAGGGTCCTTGGAAAGTGGAAATCCAATCAATGTGAGAGACAGAAGAGGAGGAAAAGTGAACTGAATGATCAATCCTCTCCTGTAAACTTTAAAGACCCACTGACCTGTGGTGAATGTCTCCCACACTGACACAAACCCTCCAAGATTATACCCCACATGATATGACCTCATAAAGTAGTCATCAATACTGAAATAAGCATTCCACCTTTGCTGGTAAGACTGAAATCACCCTTGTGCTCCAATGGATCATGTTGCTGAAGCAAGAGGTCTGGAAACTCAAACAGGAGGTGGAGTAAATTGCCCTGTAGAAGAACTGTGGAACAGTAAGGAAGCCAGTATGATAGGTGAAGAATGTAGATGGGCCACATCTACTTGAGATTCTATGAAGTCTGGAATTTCCATATGAAAAGAAGCTTCTCTGAGATCTCAGAAAACCATCATAGGAAGGCAAACCCTCTCCAGTAAGAAATCTCTTTCCAAAAGATCCCAGCAACAAACTAAGATACCAAACAGAGAAGCCAATAACCTAACCAAAGTGCAAATCAATAGATGACTAAGATCCTCTGAAATTTAAGCAGGAGATATACAATTGGTGTCAGACAACAGTTGCAAAGATGATAATAAACACAAACCTGTTGTAAGTGACAGACAAATTCTGGAAAACTAAGACTGATTAAGATGAATAGTGCCATATTATCTTGAGCCACAACAAATAGGAAGTAGAGGATCTAACCTTTAAACGTCCAAATAAGGGACCTTCAGGCAATAGAAAGCAAAGGCATGCTCATCCAATAAATGATGAGGACACCCCCTTCTAATTCATCTGCCACTCTCCTTGCATGCACAGTAATATCAAGACCAAATAATCAGAATAACTAGTTTCTTTCAATAAAGAAGATAAAGATTTATAAGCCATAGAAGAAATAATAATAATATTAAAAACATGACAATATTTATAAAAAGGCTGCAGGAGTCAGAATGTCTGTACGAGATTCATAAGTAGCTTTCTAAGCAAAGGAAGGTACTGAAATAATAGTTTAAGTTCTGACTAGTCTGCTCTTGATCTCCCACAAACTCAGCCTCACAGCCATCAGAAAAAACAGCATCAGAGTGCATGTAAGACTACTTCTATGCATGTAAGGAGCTGTATTCACTGTGAGACAATGTCAATTATTTGGCAAGTTCTGATGGTACTATGCCTAAAGAATGTAAGGTATAATTCCTCAAATAACATTCGATCTAGTGAGTCTTGCCTTCTCTTTTTCATTTTTTTTTTTTTTTTTTTTTTTTTATTGCTTTAGTAAACAAGCTTGCAATTTACAGGAATGCATACAAAAATCTTGGTACATACATGGAGATTCCATGAAATGTATGAATAACATGGAGAAAACTGAAAAAAAAAGGCAAAACTCACCACACTAGAGCATCTAGGTAGACTGACAAATGGCAACAACCAGATATACATAAAACCCAATCTCCAGATCCAGACAAAATGTAGTCAGAAGAAGCCTGTCACCCATAGAGAAATGGAAAAAAGATCCAGATGATACATGCATCAAGCATAGTAGTGCTTGATCCCATTGGAAATATATGAAACCATAGCTTTGCTGAAGGGAAGGGCAAAGAAATGAACAATGAATCTATTGTGGACACATAGAGGAAATGAGAAGACACAGAGGAAATAACAAAACAGTGGAAGCCATCTAAAATATTAACTTTGGTCATTCACACTCTGGAGAGAGGGCTCAATTCAGACTGAGAAAGCCATCCATCTAAAAATCAAGGAACCAAAAAGTGATTCAAATACAATAGGTTGATGACAGAGCACTAATATATCAACTTCTTAAGATAAATATATAACAATAAAAGCCAATAATGGATGAGACAAATTCTATAACCCTTAAGCCAGTAAAGAGAAAACCATGTCCTAAAGACATTACAGATACAAAGATCTGAAGGGATGGGGAAAGAGAAGAGAATGAAGGTTAAGATGTGATGGAATATAAAAGTGTAGTGAGAGACCATGAGATAAAACATGCAGAATCCAAGGGTTGTGAAAGAAAAAAGACCATAGATGTGCAAAGTGGGCAAAAGTAGTACTGAGGGGATATATGATAACAGGATTGGCTTCAAAGAATAATTCCTGCAGAGAGTCACAATGGCCAGTACTGAAGGAGATGATGAACAGAAATGAGAGAAAGATGAACAAGAGAAAGAAATTAGCCCAACATGACTCATGGAGATGAGTAGAAAACTATGATACCTGCAGAAGAGTCAGGTGAGAAATGGGAAAAATTATCCATGAGCAACATCCACTCACGTTTCCAAGGAGTTGAAAACACCCACAAACATCTAATCATTAAGGAAAGGGGCAAGACAATGGTCACAGAGATAATAGAATAGTAGACAGACATTCAAAAGGAAACCATCCTGACAATGGAGATCCTAAAATGAAAGAACCAGGTTAAAAGAGAGAGTAACTGAAGAAACAGTAGCCAAAGAGGAAAACAAATAGGTATGGATGTCCTTATCAAAATTAACTGGATCATGACAGTAAGCCTCAGAGAGTAGGTGAAGAAAAGAGGTACAATGAAGAAGCTAGTAAAGGTAAGGCAAAGACAAGCAAACTGCTGAAAGAAAGAGACAAGGAATAAAAGCGTGAAGAATCCCAACTAGAGAGAAAGAATTCAAGAGACTAAGGTTCAAGGAAAACATAAAGTTTAAAACCACAGAAAAGGAGCCATAAAGACAAAGAAGATTAACTAAATGTTGGTCAACAAGAAATTGAGGAAGAAAATTATCAGCATCAGCACAAATGTCAGGGAAGTGGGGAAGATAAAATAATAAGATGGAGGATGATAAAGTAAAGGAACTCAAAAAGCATCAAGACTGCCAAGTCAAAGAATAAGAATGTCACATACTTGAGTAATGAAGGAAGCTAACAGAGCAGGAGGAAGCAAATGTTCATTGCCTAGAAGGAAGCCAAAAGCAGAGGTTGGAAGAGGATAAGTCTGGTCAAAATCACCCACAGGTGAGACAGGCTCCACTGAAGATAAGGAAACAGAGACCAAAATTGAAGAAAAAACAGGCAAAAAATAACCAACCACCTGATGCACAACAGTTGTAAAAATCATGAACAGATAATGTGCCTCAAGTTGTTGTTGTGGCAGATAGAGAAGACTTGAAAAGGATAATTATCATCAGAACCTCTGGTCATAAAGCCAACACAGACTTGCAAATTCAGAGTGAAGGATCAACACCACTAACAAAAATGAATGATCTTTTTCATTGTAAGGAAATTATAAAACACACAAATGTGATAACTATAGGGTACACAAAAGGAAAAACAGGTAGACGTAATGCCCAAAGATATAAAAAAACTGATCAAACTAGCAAAAAAACTCAAAATACACAGGGAAACACATCTAACATAGACAATGCTGAAAACAAAATAAGCCTACAATTATGTGATAAGTGCTCACACAGATTACTATATATGAAAATCATGTTGCTCTACTTTTGATGGAAGATTACATCATTATGACAATTACATTATATGCTGGTACAATACATGTAGGGGTGGAAGTTTGTTCAAGACTTGTTGCCTGCAGTAGTTGCATGCACAGAATGAATGCTCTCAGTAGTATAAAGAATTTGTTTTTTAATTCTGCACAAAGTTACATGAGGGCTATCTGTGCTTAGTACAAAGAGAGAAGTAGAATTTCTAAAAATATTTTCAGGTATGGAAAATATAAACTTCAGGTCATGATACATCTTTACTAAAAATTTAGTTTAAAATCCACATTGATATGGCTGAGGGTTTGGTGTAGTGAAAGAAATAAAAAGATGAGATATTTTCTGAGAACGTGGTGACAAAAAGGGAAAACTCATGGACTATGTCTTCCACTGGGTGCAGGGGAAAAAGCCAGTGAGAGCAACACTTGGTGGGAGACCACATCAACTTCAAACACAAAATACTCTTTGTCCAATAAAAGTAACTGTTTGGAAAGGTTCTGTCAAAAAAAACTTCCCACTTTTTGCTAAAGTATCACAAAGGTGGGCACAAATTTTAAGGCTTCTCAGCTACCCTACACATCCCAGGAGGTCAGTAGAACATACAAGTGTGGCTAGGGCAATATCTGAAGCTGCACACTGGTATTGAGGGAAGGTGCAAAGGTATGCAAACAAATGTACTTAAACACCAAAAAATATAAGAACCACTCTCTTTAGAGATTCCACTCTGAGCAATACAGTCAATCCAACACTAAGTTCAAAGCTCTGTGGTATGGCAGATCAACAAGTAGATGTAGTTGTAAGCCCAGAAAAAGGAGCCCTGAAGTTATAATGTAACTGTCCCAAGAGGATGTATCTTTGTCAAGCAATGAAAGAAACTACAGTGGCATTATTTGAACAGATCATAATAAACTGGTTTCAGACAGATATTATAGAAGCCAGTGACAGATCCATTGAATTATCAATATTTACAGGATGTTGAACTTCAGAAGCCAAACACTATAAATAATGACAGTACTGATAACGGCACTCCATCCAAATAGAGAAGCATTCATGAACTGACTATGTCTGGACAAGCCACCAATAGTTAAAGATGAAGAGATAAAGGGAGTGATATGAAAGAAGTTAGTAGATCTCTGGACATATTTCAATGATCTGTCAGAATCCACTCAGAGATGTAAATGAGAACACATGCATAAACAATGACTCTGGAGAGGCCAGAGTTCCAAAAAGAGACAGAACCTCTCACATAGAAAGAGGAGATGTGAAAAGCTTTTCAAACTATAATACATAAGAGAAAAAGACTAAACCCACGAGCAAATGAATGAAGTATTTTATAGGACTTGACTGTGACCTAAAAAGCTTGACTTTACCAGCCAACCCAAATCATCAGACTTTGAAAAATAAAGGAGACCATAGCAGAGAAAGTCTCCCAGTATAGGGCTAGAAAGAGCCAACACTGCATAATGTAGTGAAAATGCAGACTCAATAAATGCATTTTCTATATGAAAGCCCTTAGTAATAGGTTGAAAATAGATTATACTTGAACTCTAAAAGACAGATCAAGCCCTTAAAGGAAGCATGTGATTCAAGGGTCCTCCACATTGTATTAGGTTGAGGAATAATTCGTGAGCATTTTTAAATAATTTCATTCAAGCATTACATGCAAGACAATACAATACTTCAATGCATGAACACATTACACCCAAAACATTTATTATGATACTTTATTTCATGTAATACCTAGGTATATAGTATGCATTGTTTTAAACGAAATTGCAAGAAATTAAATGCGAAAAGCAGATGGTGTCGAAAATCCTCGATTTTGTCCACTTGACATTCCATTTAATGAGCTGAAAATGAAAGCAAAAATTAAAGACATGTGAAAATCAAACACACCATCTATTAGAGCAAAAAATTATCTACCAAATGACGTGAAATATTTTGCGAAAGCATTTCATTTATGAATATATTTTTTTAACTTGAAAAAACGCTCACGAATTATTCCTCAACCCAATACATATGCAAAGCATAAGAGCTAAACTTTCAAAAAACTTGAAGCTGAGGAGTGATTCCAGAAACAAGCCATTTTCAAACCTCTTGATGACTGGCCTGTTGACAGGGTGATACCAACAAGAGTTCAATTGACAAGCAATAGGATGGAGGAACATCATAAGACTTATGAAGACAAAAACCCATTGGGTATTCCTGAACCTAGATGAGTGAAAAAGAGTAAACAGAAACAGCTGCAGATGAGCTACCTGAGAAGAAATGTCACAAAACAATGTAGAATGTTGAGGAAGATCCATGTCTACACTGGAGGAACTGTTTGCAATTTTAGGCATCTAAAAGGACTGTTTAAAATCTGAATCATCACAGACAGGAATTACAGGAAAGTAGTCTGTGTCAAGGTTTGAAAAAGGTCCAGGCTGCATGCAAGAGTCTGCCACCAACTGCACATCAGCTGTCACATCCCCTGACAAAAAAAGAATCACCCAACAACACTGTGATAGTCTTCTAGAGTGAAAATAGTCCACAATTTTAACATGAGATAAGGTGGAAATAATTATCTCCATGTTTTCATATTGTGGACAATAAGAGCCATAAAACCTTCAGAGGTAGAGTTGTTTGAAAATAAAAACAAAAAAGATTTCTTAAATACTGATGTTAAGAAATCTCACCTAGGTGAAAAATGACAAGTCTTAATATGTGATGATTAAATAACCAGTATATTATAGAGGAAGCCAGCCAAGCTAGAAGGGGATATCACACTCCTATTGATAGAGGACCATTTCATGCTCATTTGCATGCAACAATGCAGCGATATCACATAGAGGCATGAGATTAGACAAGAGCCTCAAGGCTAGTGGCATGCAAAAGGATTGCATATAAAGACAGCACTGAATCAGAGTGCTAAATGTGGGAGGAGATTCCACATCACATCAGAAATATGTTACAAAAAGAAACACAGGAAAAAGATATTCTGTTGCACATATAAAGAAATAAAATGTCAAATACTTTTTTTTTCTTACAAAAATACAAAGAGAAAGAAACATGGATAATATTCTGATAATCAAAAGTCATAAAATGTAAAGAAAAATGTTTTTACCAGAAGTAACACAAGAGATTATTATTTTCTCTGTCACAGGGTACTAAATGTAAATCTTCTCATGCTAAGCACATATTTATACAAATTGTTTATGAAACAATTCAGGCACGAAGTGTAAATAAAGCCTTCATTCACCCCAATAACTTGGTTGAGGACAGCAAGTAACAACTGATTATTATTTTAATCAGAATAACAGATCAAGAAGTGCTTCAAATGGATGTGAGTAAAGATTAGATGTTAGCTATCATTGTAACTCACATACACGCTCCCACACACAAAACCTTCCAAATGAGCTCACTGTCTAAAACTATCTTTAAAGAGGAAAATATATTTTAAAAGTGATCACAAAATATGTATAAAAAACAAACAGCCAAGTTAGCATAAAATGACCAGAAATATATAAAGATGTTAGTTATATCTACAGAAAAAACAAATAAGCCAATTTACATACATGCCAAGTTCTTTTCAATATGTATAATCTAAAATAAGAGCCAAGTTATATAAAGATATACATAATATGTAAAGAAGTAATTTTAGAATGGCTATATTAAAAAAAAAAAACATTGCATGACTTTTATTGCATTTATTTTACCTTAATCCAAGAAACATGGAAAGAATTAAAGATATTGTTGAATGGATAATGCTGCTATTTCTTTGACAATTGTGTGTTACTAATCACTACAACTTAACGTACTGTTGAAGTGAGAAAAACATATGGTAATAGGATTTGACAGATTTTAATACATCCTAGTATCAACACCAGTAATATTAATCTGTACAAAATACTGTTCCTGTATAACACGTAGTTTGTTTACCATATTTTTTGGCCTTCTCGCTCTGAACAACAATAAATTTATCACTTCTTTTCTATTAATTATTTTCTTAATATACAACACATTTCCAATGGCCCTTTTGAATGTGATTTTAGTACATTCAGAAACACAAGAATAGTGGCATTACACAGTTTAAAACAACTGTGGTAATATGTTGGGTATAAACAGCCACATTAGTAATTACAGAGTGATTAATGATCAAAGTATTAACAGGATCCTAAGATGAACAAAACTTGTATAAAGTAGGTAGTAAGTACTGGAAAAATGTTTAATAAAGTATTATCTGATTTCTTGTACACATGTTCTGTATAATAATCACAAGTCCTTTGTGAAAGGCTCATTAGATGTATCATACATTGTCACACCCAACAGAAAACTAGTGTAAACCAGTGGAACTAAAATTAGAACACTGTACAACAATTGGAAAAACCACAGTATAAAATATATTGTCAGACCAAACATGTCAGTTAGTAGCACCAAATGTTCTAATCCTGTTAGATTCTGTACAATCCTAATACACCACAATGGACAGTGATTAATTTTTTCTGTAAGTTAACTACTTATGATTTATATATGCAGAATGTAAATATCAATGTTATAAATAAAACAAAAGCTTAAGTAAAGTAAGAAAGATAATTAAAGAGTGCAAGTGAGCCCCAAAACAAGAAAGAAAAGTCAAAGAAGACACAAAGATTAATCCTCAAATAGGGCATGGGTAAAATCCAAAGAAACAGGAGACAGACAAAAAACAATACATTTGAGGTAAGAAAAGGCAAAGTAATTCTAGGTGAAGTACCCCAAAACAAACAAAAAACAATACATTTGAGGTAACAAAAGGCAAAGGAATTCTAGGTGAAGTATCCCAAAACAACATGTGACAGAAAAGCCTATTCAGGAGAGTAAAAACAAACTGTCAAAAGTAACATCCACTTGTTCATACACATGTAGGTGCTGGTATGACAAACTACACAACAAGTTATACAAAATGTTGCCCAAAGTGGAACATAGTAATCATGTTTGGAGCTGACAGCTGTGCCATTGCCCCAGAAAATATGAACATCAAAACTGCAAACCTCCCAAAACTGTGAGTGCATAACTCGTATAACCAAAAACAAAAAAACAAAATAGGAAAAAAGATAATGATACTTAAAATCTGAATCTTCACTAAATAAAACAGAGAAACTGTAGTTACTAAATTAAAAAACATCTGATAGTAAACACATGTGGATATAATAATTAAAACATGTCTGTACAGTCATGATGACGAGAAAACCACTTCAAGTAAAGATGTATCTCATAATGGCTGGCATGGATATTAAAAACTTTCATTAAATTAAATTAGAGAACAATGTTTCGACCTTCTTACATCATCTTCAAGTTAGCAAAGAGAGTATAAACAGATACAGAATTGTAGAAAACACTGAAGTACATGTTAGGTTATTAATTAATATAGGTATAAAGATGTTCCTTTATAATGGTTTAATTTTGGTTTTAGTTGTTGTATAAGAATGGCTTTTTGATTTTGCATTTGTTTATATTTGTTCCCCTATTTAATATCTGGGCATTTTCTATAGTTATGCTGTGTTTATTTGATTTGCAATGTTCAAAAACTTGTGAAGGTGGATTTTTCTGTTCTTTGAATCTGGTTTCCATTTTCCTGCTTGTTTCTCCAATATAGAAGTTGTGGCAGTTGTTATATTGTATTTTATAAATAATGTTGGTGTTGTATTTGTCAGTGTAGTTTTTATATAGTATGGAGTTAATTTTGTGTTTACTGGAATGTTGTGTTTTAAGTTTTCACAAATGTTGGTTAGTCTTCGCTGATATCAGGAACATGTGGTATGTAGCAGTACACGGTTTTGTACTTTGTTTCTTGGGATTTATTATTGTTTGTTTGTTGTTGGTTGTGTGGTGTAATTTTTTACACAGTTTTTGGAGGAAATTTAGTGAAGTTGGTGAAGTGTTGTTTTATTTTGTTGATTTCATCATTAATTTTATGGATGAACATAGTTTTGCAGCTGTATTTATTTGGTTTCTTAATATGTCAAGTTTTTGTTTTGTTTCTTGGGATTTATTATTGTTTGTTTGTTGTTGGTCTATGTGTGTGGTGTAATTTTTTACACAGTTTTTGGAGGAAATTTAGTTAAGTTGGTGAAGTGTTGTTTTATTTTGTTGATTTCATCATTAATTTTATGGGATGAACATAGTTTTGCAGCTGTATTTATTTGGTTTCTTAATATGTCAAGTTTTTGTTTTGTTTCATGTGCTGAGTCCCAGGAAATGTATAGTGCAGAATAGGTGATTTTTTTGTAGATTTCCATTTTGATATGTGTATCAGTTCATCTGACCTTGAGGTTGAGAAATGCTATTTGATTAGTTTTTTGTGTGAACTTAACATAGGGGTGTAAGAAGATTATGTGGTCGAAAACATTAAATGTATGTTATATGGATGTAAATCCAGCAATTGTATTGTCAACATATCTGTACCATTATAGTGGTGGGTGTAAAGCTGAATTGATCACTTGAGGTTCAATCTGTGTCGTGAAAATGTTGGCTAGAACTGATTACATGGGATTGCCCATACTTAAGCTGTTTATTTGTAAATAGTTTTGGCCATTGAACAAAGTTAGTTTTAGTGCTAGTGTATTATAGTGCTTATAGAATTCTATAAGTGTTGCTAACTGGTTGCTGGGGATGTATGTAAGAAGGTCAAAACATTGTTCTTTAATTTAATTTAATGAAAGTTTTAATGTCCATACCAGCAGTCTTGAAATACATGTTGTACAGCGAGACTGCAAATTGATAAGTGATTAATACGTGCATTATCAGAGAGGATGTGAGTTACAATAGGAATAGTACTGCACTCATATTGGTAGTGCATTGCTGCATGATCATTTGCAAATAGTATGCAGAAAGAATTGAGCATTACAAGATTAGTGGCAAGCAAAACATTTGTGTCAACAGAGGACAATACTAATTAGGAAAGGTTATGTGAAAGGAAGTAAAATATTATAGTGGAATTTTATTTTATTGATCTTTCAATGTTACCATATTAAATAGTATAAAACTGACCTTTACAAAGTGAACTCACTTGGCTTTGTTTGAGAGGACCAGTATTATATAAAATGCAGACACATTTCAGTTATAATACATTACATGTCATCCCATAAGTAATGTCCAAAAAGGTAATACAGAAAGTGTATCATCATTTCTGTCTTTGTAGAAGGCTTTAATGACTAAAATATGTAGTAGGACGTGCATGTGTGTTCAGACATATAAAAGAAACTAAGCCACCTGCACTTTTTCAGATCATTAATCAAATAATGGTGATGGATGTGTCTAAGGAGCACATTAGGCATATAATGCTTTACAAGTTTAAAAAGACAACAGTGCAGTAGAAACTACACAAAACATTCAAGGTGTTTATTGTGCAAAGTCTCTCAATGGAAAAAGATGTCAAAGGTGGTTTCAGAAGTATAGATCAGGTGACTATAGCTCAAGTGATGTGCCACATTCAGGTTGTCCTGTCGAGTTTAATGATGACTTGCTGCTGGTTGCACTTGATGAAGATTGTGCTGTAACAGTTGAAGAACTAGCACAGAAGCTTAATTCAACCCATTCAACAGTTCACCATCATCTGCAACAGCTTGGAAAGGTGTCAAAACTTGAAAAATGTGACCCCATGATTTGACAGAAGCCAACCTAAGAGCTTGTTTGTTTTGTTTGTTTTTTGAATTTCACACAAAGCTACTCAAGGGCTATCTGTGCTAGCTGTCCCTAATTTAGTAGTGTAAGACTAGAGGGAAGGCAGCTAGTCATCACCACCCACCGCCAACTCTTGGGCTACTCTTTTACCAACGAATAGTGGGATTGACTGTCACATTATAACGCCCCCACGACTGAAAGGGCGAGCATGTTTGGCGCGACAGGGATGCGAACCTGCGACCCTCAGATTACGAGTCGCACGCCTTAACACACTTGGCCATACTGGGCCTACCTAAGAGTGGACATTTGCACTTCTCTAGACTCTCACAAACATAACTCACCTTTTTTTGGACAGGTTAGTGACTGGAAATGAAAAATATTTTATAAAAATGTTAAGAGCTGCAGACAATAGCTCACTGCAAGCAAGCTGGCTGAAGCACAGCCCAAAATGGACCTCCATCCTAAAATAGTCTTGTTAAGCATTTGGTGAGATATTGTTGGTGTGATCCACTTTGAGTTGCTGCCACTCATTGTAACAATTACATAAGACTTCTGTTGTCAACAGTTAGAGCACTCAAATGTTGCACTGAAAAAAAAAAGGTCTGCTTTGATCAATCGTAAAGGTGTTGTGTTACACCAGGATTATGCACAGTCCCATATAGTAAGGATCACATCTGCAAAGATTGAGAAACTAGACTGGGAAAAACTTCCACATGCTCCTTATTCTCCAGACCTTGCCCCATCTGATTATTATCTATTCCAAAGTTTACAGAACTATCTTGATGGAAAAGAGATTGGAACACATGAAGATGTCAAAACTACCCTCTCTACATCCTTTTCCTCCAAACACCAAGAAATTTATAGAAATGGTATTCAGTAGCTTGTGAAGCGTTGGCAGGAAGTAAATAATAATAATGGAACATGCATTATTGATTAAATAACGTTAAAAGCATTTGAAATCCTTTTTCTTCTTCTGAACCTACAATCAGACATTACTTAAAGGATGACCTGATTTACATATTATTACTATTTACAAACAAGTACTTAAATTTCTATTACTTTTCTTAAAATATAGAACACTAAATAAAGAAATATAGAAACAATGGTCTCTACTACTTACAACTGTAAAGAAGTTTTTACTTGTTGCCAAACATTGCAAGCTAAGCCTTGACAAGTTATTTCGTTTTACATCCTCCAAGCATGAAACTTGTCAAGGCTTAGCTTGCAAGGTTTGGCAGCAAGTACAATGAAATAACTTTAGTACACATTTTGAAATAACAAAAAATTATAATTACTCTATCTCTATCACAGAATTACACTGTAATTTGCTAGGCTTACTAACTAAACTGTATTTGAATCTAAACAAATGTTGTTTTTCAAACAATATTTTTCCTTAACCCTTCCTTCCAAGATTTGAGACAAAAGAAATAATCTCGAGAACTTCCCATCTTCAAGAGGCTGAGAAACTGGATGAGAGAAATTCTGAGCTTTTAATTCTTTATAAACACATGACACAGCAAAGTGAGTGTATGTAAGAAAGTATTTCCAAAAATGGATGAGGTGAGCAGGGTTACTGTATTTGATTTACTAAACATAGTGATATGTCTGCAAAAGGAAATGATAGGAAGTTCTTATTTTATATTCTAATTTGTCAGTATAAGTAATTTGAGTATCTAATTCATAAGAAACTATAGATTTTGTATCTGGACATCACAAACATCTAATTTCAGCCAATGCTGCATTCACCATTCCATGTAACAAACAAAAATTGATATTTGGGTATGTGTTTTTTTATTAACTTGCAAGTTAAAAAATTAAATAAATCATACTAAAATTTGATTTCTAATCTATAAATTGGTACCAAACTTATTCACATAAATTTATAAAATAGTAGTTCAATAAAATTTTGAATGCAAATCAACAAACAAGATGACATGGCTGTTAACCAGTGTTGGTAGGGTTAAAAATTACACACACAATTCAAGGATTATGTACTAGTCAGATGCTGAACAAATAATGTATACAAAGAAAATATGACACCAAGTGAAAACTAATATACGGTATCAAGTTCTTAGGCATTTTATATGATCAAGGCTAAATATGAAATAAGATGAACTTATAATCTGTTCAGATCAAGCAACATATTGTAAAACTAGAGAATGCCTTTGTAACATTTTGATATCAAGTGACAAATTGTCAAATTAAAGGAGAAGGTTGTGACATGTTCATACTGAGTGACAACATGTTTAATTAGAAGATAAAACTTTTAACAGACAATGAAGTAGGAGAGAAAGTGCAAGTTTGTTATATATGGTACAAGAAAATATTAATACAAAAAACTATATACAAATGTGCAAAATTCATGCTAGTTTCTTTGTATTGTAATTAACTGCCGTAAGTAAAACCAGATGTCATGGAGTACAAAAACATTATACCACTTACATTAGCATATTCTGTAAAAAATCTGTTGCATCTTTCGCTAATTCTCCAATTTCTTCCATAACAGGTGTGCTTGATTCCTAAAAAATAAGAAAGATCCAGCCACAAAGAAACTGTGTTTAGTAAATACTTTACAAGTTTTGACAAGTTGACAGAATCGAAGTACTATATTCCTGTCAATTTTTACTTTCAATTGTAAGGATATAATTTTGGTTATAATATGAGGCACTTTTGATCCTATGTGTACTTTCTTTTTTAATGAATATTTTTCAATAACTTAAAGAAACACAGCAAAATACATATTTATACTTTGAGAACTTTACATCAACTCCAATGTAAGAGCTGTATAAAATTGAAAGTTAAAAAATGTTCAGTCCAGGAAGAAATATTTAAAAAATTCCTGTTATTGTAAATATCATTGTCCCCTAGATTTGTGTTTCCCAAAGTGAGAGATGCAGTACCCCTTGGGGCCATGAAGCTCTTTCTGAGGGTCATAAAAAAAATGGGACAAAATAGAGATACTGAATTACTTTTAATTCGAAATAAACAATAATCCAATAAAAATTATGTTAAATTAATTAAATGATACAGTGTATTAAATGGAGATATTACTCTTTTTAATACAATACTATTTTTCAATTACTATGCTCAAGTTACAAGTTGGAGGGCATCAGACCTTTTTATTCACATCAAGGGAGCCTCAGACTAAAAGAGTTTGAGAACCACTTCCTTAGATTACCATACCATTATACATAATAATAATAAATCAACACACAGACCTTGAACATACACATTAATGTACTAAGACAACTTGCCAAACAGAGTGAAACAGACCATAAAGCAAGTGTAAAACAACAAAACATTAAAAATAAAATGAAAACAACCAAAAGGAGATAATCAAATATGTTTTTTATTGTAGCCAAATCTGACAAATATAGGTTACTGAAACCTTATAACTTTGTAGTGTGACAGGTACCTGTTATGATACTGAAATAAGAAATGAAAGAAAACCCCATCCACACCAGATGGGTGGACATTGAAGTTTTCCATCTGCCTGCTCCACTAAAATATTTATTAATACTAAAAATTGTATTAGTGAAAATGGTTCTAATCCCAAAGCCTCAGTTAAGAAAATTCCATCTGTTTAGTGTATACTTAAGTCAAAGAGGAAAACAAGAACATGCAAAATTCTGCCAAAGGTTTGGGTACAGATTTCAGAAGAAAGGAGAAAATATATTTATTGTCATTTTCTGCAGGACTTTGAAATGAATCATTCATACTGAAACATACAAAAGTAGATTAATCATGCTGCCAATATAAACAAACTACCTACTACAGCAGACTTACCTGGTAGGTAATGACAGAAGTGGAAATTAATCAGGCTGCCAATACAAAGTACCTATTACAGTAGACTTACCTGTTGTTCAAGAGAATTTTACCAGTCACTTTTCACTGGTATTTACAGATTCTTAAAACTTATGACTGGAAGCAAAATATTATGTAATACTATATCAATCATCCTCTATCTGCTAAATCCAATATTGATCATGCCTTTCACACAATACCATGGTTCATCAGGGTGGCTAGGCAATAACAGATATAGCAGTGGTCTAGGTGTTATTTATAACATGAATTGCATAAAGAAGAATTGTTACAATGTTAATTAGATAAGATAAGTGAAACTTAATTATTAACAATTTTATTCAAGTCATTTACCAATCAGAATTAATACTAAATTATTTTTATTCTTATTTCTACTTGAAATAACTTTACTCATAATTCAGAAAAACTGGTGAACCAACTAGTTTTCTTGTCCATAGAACAACTCCAATGTTGGTGGGAGATATGTACATGAGAAACTCTTAAAAACTTCTAAAGGAAATCAAATAAAGAATATTAATACTACATGAACCACAATACATCTGCCATATCATTATACTTCTGCTTTTTGTCAAGTACATAGCTACACAATGGGCAATCTGCATTGTACCTAACACAAGTACCAAAACCCACTGGAGAGTCACTGGACTTTCTGTTTGAAAAAAAAAGCACTGGCATTATGGAGAAACAAAAGAATATGTCCATCCCCCTAAGTATAATCAAATATGGTTAAATGAAACTTTTGAAATATGGATTTTTTTTGTTTTATAACCTTTGGATCCCTTATTACAAGGACTAAAGTTCACTGATGACTAAAAAAGTATTAGAATCTACAAGTACTGCAGACATGTTTCACAGGACTGGAAAAAGTGTGAGAATCCAGTTAAGTGAAATAAATATATAAATCTAAATATAAGTAATAAGTCAAAACAAAGATTTATGTGCATACCCAATAGACTTTTCAAACTTGCTTTGAAACTACCCCAATTTAAATATTTTCAAAGTAAAATCCACCAGGAACCAAAGCTATAAATCCAAAGAGCTCTAACCAAACTACTTGCTTGTATGCAGTAATACACAAAATAACATGTTAGAGAAACTTATATTTAGAAACAGAACCACCTGTGTAAGACAGATGTTGTACAAATCTGTACTGAGCAGTCTTCATGTGTATACTAGGCACCCTTACAACTGGTGGTTGGCATGATAAAAGTTTAATATTTATGAATAAACCAATACAAAAAAGTGAAGAAAACTAAAATCATAGTCCATTTTATCATATAATTGTAAACTTGTTATGTTCTAATGCAATATTTATATATCAATACAAAGATTACTAGCACTAAATTAAACATTTTTTTCATATAACAGAATGGTAAAAACATCTAAGATAACATTATGTAGCATTTGTTGCATTATGTAAATGAAACAAATAAATTATTCTACATAAAAAGTGGAATAATATAACTTAAATTACAGTAGCCAGTGTCAACTGTATTTTGAAGAACATTTTTAGTACCAGATTAATTAGGCTCAAGTGATGTTAGTAAAAAATAAACTACAAAAAAACTACTACCCCCTTTGTAATATTTCTGAAGTATTACCATGTATGCGTAAAGTAAATAGCAATTATTTATTGAGAAATAAACACTTGTGTACTTCTGATTAACCCTTAAACAGCAAGGATGTTGCCAGCAGCAACTCACCACAGACATAAAAAATTGGGGAAAAAATTTCTTAAAACAATCTCATAATGCAAATATCTTTATTCCAAATCTATGGCACTTGCTTGGAACATATTGCTTGAAAACAATGTGACCCTTGAAAAGAATCAATGATTCATCAATAACTACTTTTTGAAATGGAGAAAAAGATTATTTAGTTTTATTCTTCACCATTGTAAACATTTCTCAAACTTTCCATAATAAGTCATTTGCATTTGGTTCTCATTGTTTGAAAAGTGCAAATATCTAAGAATCTCTCTGAATAAATTTCAAGTATTGTCTTTTAAAAAAATTGGGGTTCCTATGAGGGAATCATTTTTCCAATAATCAGCCAGTATTTTTTTACATGTAGCATAAATATCACCAGAGGGAAAAAAGTGTACATTTCCTCAATAGTTGTATCTTCACATTTCTCATTTTGTGAAGTAGATGGAGTGTTACTTTCACATTCTTCAGAGCTCAAGGATTTACAAAACTTGTGATATCTGTTTGTTTCTCACACATTATGACTCATTATACTTTGATCAAATATAGCAGTAAAACATTCATATTCTTTAGGTTCATTCATGAGCCTAAATTCATCTGTGATTCCAGCATTTCTACTATCAAAAGAATGAATAAATGTATCAAAATTGTGATAACTTACCCATTTTAAACCAATGAATTATAATTCATTTATGGATTCACTATCTAAATCACATTCAGAGATTGAAACAATCAAATTTGATGATGATGAAAAATCTGAAACATTTTCTTCTTCATTGGTTTGTTTTTTTTCTTTTGTTTCAGAATTTTGCACAAAGCTACTAAAGGGCTGTCTGTGCTAGCCATCCCTAACTTAACAGTGTAAGACTAAAGGGAAGGCAACTAGTCATTCACCCACTGTCAACTCTTGGGCTACTCTTTTACCAACAAATAGTCAAATAGTGGGCTTGACCATCACAAATAACTCATCAAAGGTTGAAAGGACAAGCATGTTTAGTGTGATGGTGATTCGAACTCACGACTCTCAGATTATAAGTTGAGTGTCTTAACCACCTGGCCATGCTGGACCACTTCTTCATCGGAATAATTATCACATGCTAATACTTCAATTTTGTCTTTTGATGAAAAACATTTTCACTTCATTCCCTTAGCTGTTGCACCCTTCCTTTTCTGCCACATGACATACACTGAGAAAATGACTCGGACACTATGCTTTGAGTGGGAAAGGACACTACAGCATGAGGGGGTTGCCAACTAATGTTTTTAGCCTGCATCATCAACTGATGATAACTGTGCCAAGCACAAATTATAAAATCAAAAATTGATAATGATGTCCTTTAAGGGTAAACTAACAGGAATTTTAAGTTTTATAAAAAGTCTTGCAAAATAATAAAAATATCCAAAGATTTTAATCCTCATTTTTTATTATTTGAAAAATATTGGGTTGAGGAATAATTCGTGAGCGTTCTTTCAAGTTAACAAAATATATTCATAAATGAAATGCTTTCGCAAAATATTTCATGTCATTTGGTAGATAATTTTTTGCTCTAATAGATGGTGTGTTTGATTTTCATATGTCTTTAATTTTTGCTTTCATTTTCAGCTCATTAAATGGAATGTCAAGTGGACAAAATCGAGGATTTTCGACACCATCTGCTTTTCGCATTTAATTTCTTGCAATTTCATTTAAAACAATGCATACTATATACCTAGGTATTACATGAAATAAAGTATCATAATAAATGTTTTGGGTGTAATGTGTTCATGCATTGAAGTATTGTATAGTCTTGCATGTAATGCTTGAATGAAATTATTTAAAAACGCTCATGAATTATTTCTCAACCTAATATTTTAATTAGTAAGCACATATTATAGGTTTAAAAATAACTTAAGCCAAAATATTTATCACCATCTCAGTAACAGGCTATTTACTTTGATACAAGACCTCACTTTTTTATTAACTTCTAAATGTATTTCAGATAGATACTTGCCTCTTTACAGAACGGATAGCTATTACTTGCACCACTGCTTAAATGGTCGTTTGCATGTGTGTCTAACTTTAAATAAAACTCACACCTATGTCATTATTAATCCACCACATGTGGCTGAGCCTATTTGCAGCAGCCCCAGAATGTTTAAGCTCTTCATATCAGAACTCAGAAAGTACCAAGCATGGCTTATCCACATTTGGCAAGCTTTATGCAAACATTACAAGTCTGTGACTTGCATCAACAATAAGGATGGTACATATTTTCACAGCATTTGTTTTGCTACATTTTCTCAACCTCTCTGACTACATTCCCAACAATTTCACCATTGAGCCTATCATGTTCTTAATGTGACAACACATTGTAAAGCTCCCTTTCTCTGGATCATAGACTTCTCTCCATTGAGTGTATGCTCCATCTTTTAGGATGTAGTATAAATCAGGCTAATTATATCATATTATAAACATTATCTATACATCAAAATATATAATTAAAGATACTCTTTAGTGTGAAGGATGTGGATGATAAAGAGGTTATAGTTGATATTTTGGCAAGGCATGTGAATAGGATAGTCTGTTGGGGTAAATAAGGAGAAAAGAATTAGATTATGCTATCTAGGGGCACA
Organism: Tachypleus tridentatus; assembly: GCF_004210375.1. Taxonomy (NCBI): domain Eukaryota; kingdom Metazoa; phylum Arthropoda; class Merostomata; order Xiphosura; family Limulidae; genus Tachypleus; species Tachypleus tridentatus. The sequence continues at coordinate 70,205,748 of NC_134837.1, read as the reverse complement.
GCTGGAGGGCATAACTGATATATCAGGATATATAATAAAGGGAGCTAGCAGAGATGCAGTTTTTGTTATGCATATAGAGGTGACTGGTGTAAGGAAAGGTAGGTCAGAGGAGCTAAGTAATAAATAGAAGGGGTTGATAAAGGCATTAAAAGAAAAAGGACAATTAATTTTTGTCATGGATATGCCTAGAATTAACTACAGGAATAAAGTTACAAGCAGATCTAGGGATAGAAGCTAAGATTAAGTTGCAATGTTAGGATGAGCACACTAGATGGTTGGACTTATGGCATCAGTTCAATAGAAGAAAGAAGCTTTTGAAATGGATGGTTCATACTTAAATAGGGTAGAGACTGGGTTGTTTGCTGAGGCTATTAACTCAGCTATAAAGGGAGTTTTAAACTAGAACTTGACAGTGGTGACAGCCAGAAAAACTAAATCCATAAACATTATGAGGCAGAGAAAAGTTCAGCACAGTAAATGGGTATAAAAGTAGTTTTAAGGATAAGTTTAATTGTTACTATTGTAATGCTAGACATATAAGAAATAAAATACATGACTTTGGAGCACTGAAAGAAATGGAGGATTTTGATGTAATGGGAATAACTGAAAGTTTTTTTAAATCAAATAATTCTGATGACAGAAATTTCTTTGAAATAGAGGGTTACTGGCTATTTAATAAAGATAGAATACTAATGATAGGGAGAGGAAATGCTTTATCTGTAAAATGTTATATCCTCTTGAAGTTGAGGATATCAAATATAACAAGAAGACTGAATCCATCTGGGTTTATACTAGTGGATATATGGGAAAAGACTTTTAGTAGAAATTTGTCAGACCACCAAATGATATTGATGAAATTAGTGAAAAGCTTTACAATTAGATCACGATTTCTGCTGTTAATAAATCATAAATGGGCAATTATAATTTCAGGCATATAGCTTGGTAAACACTAGAGTTAAGCCACAAGAGAGAAAGGTTTTCAGAAACTGCTGAAGACTGCTTTCTTCACCAATTACTCAAGGAACCTACCAAAAACAATGTCATTTTATATATATTGTTATTTGTTATTAAAGATAAAGTTTTAAATATTCAAGATAAACACATTCCTTATAGAAAGAAAAGGTTAGCTGCAAGTAATAATTCAGGTTGGTTCACAGATGGAAAAGGTTAGCTGCAAGTAATAATTCAGATTGGTTCACAGATAGAAAAGGTTAGCTGTATGTAATAATTCAGGTTGGTTCACAGATAGAAAAGGTTAGCTATATGTAATAATTCAGTTTGGATCACAAACACAAAGGTTAACTGCAAGTAATAACCCAGGTTGGATCACAAACAGAAAGGGTTAGCTGTAAGTAATAACCCAGGTTGAATCACAAACAGAAAGGGTTAGCTGTAAGTAGTAACCACATTGGATCACAAACAGAAAAGGTTAGCTGCAAGTAATAACTCAGGTTGGATCACAAATAGTAAAGGTTAGCTGTAAGTAATAACCAGGTTGGACCACAAACAGAAAAGGTCAACTGTAACGGTTGGATAACCTGTAAGTAATAACAGGTGGGATCACAAACAGAAAAGAAAATAACCAGGTTGAATCATGTTAGCTGCAAGTAATAACTGTGTTGGATCACAAATAGAAAATGTTAGCTGCAAGTAATAACCCAGGTTGGACCACAAACAGAAAAGGTCAACTGCACGTGATAACCCAGGTTGAATCATGAACAGAAAAGATAATTAGATCACAAATAGAAAAGGTTAGCTGCAAGTAGTAATCCAGGTTAGATCACAAACAGAAAAGGTTAGCTGCAAGTAATGACCCAGGTTGGATCACAAATAGTTTAATAGATAAAATTAAATAAAAGCATAACAAATTAAGATATTTAAATTGACTGTTATGACAGGAGATTTAGAAGATTACAGAAGTTGAAAAAAGTTGGTGAAGCTGGAAATTAGGAATCAAAAACAAGAGATCAAAAAAGGTTGGCTGAAAATGTAGAAACTAACATTTTGATTATATATAAAGAAGTCTGTACTGTAATGGCCGGGTTATTAAATTTTATTTTTTCTTCAGCTTTTATTAACAGAGATTTAAGCAATGTTCCATATCTTGAAGAGTTGATAGATGGAAAGAAGATTAAGTAAGATAACTAGATTGATTCCAAGCTTGTTAAGGAAAAACTGGGGAGTTTAAATAATAATAATAATGAGTCTTGGGCCAGGTAATGTTTCCCCAAGGTTTTGAATAAGATTAAAGATTAAATATATCAGCCATTTGCTACAATTTTTTGTCAGTTCTTGAATAGTGAGCAAGTATGAGAGGATTGGAAGTTAGCAAATGTAACTTCTATTGTAAAGGAAAATGACAAAAATTGTCCCAGTAATTATAGACCCATTAGTCTTGTATCAGTTGTTGGCAACATTTTAGAAAGTCTGATACACGATATTTTGCAAAGTAATTTAACTACGTTTAAAATTGTATTGGATAGTTAACAAGGTTTCACTGAGGGAAAATTTTGTCTTACAAATCTTTTGACATTCTTTGAAATGGTTTTTTCTTTTGCAGATGATGGTAAAGGTGTAGATTTGATGCATCTGGATTATTTTCACAAAGTGTTTGACAAGATGGCACATAAAAGGCTTGTAAAAAACCTATCTCTATTGGTGTGAAGGAATAAGTTATCTAATTGTATAGAAGAGCAGCTGGATGGAAGAAAGCAGACAGCTCTTACGAACAGAGTTCAGTCAAACTGGATAAATAAGTGGTGCTACCTAACCACTGGGCAATGCTCTTTTTGATTCATATCAATGGCACAGACAAAAGAATGTTCAGTAAATTACTTAAATTTGCCAGAGATAATGAGATCTTGGGTGTTGATAGCTGTGAAGATGCTGCTGATTAACAAAAGGATTTAGACAAATAAATGGCAAATGGGTTTTTTAATTATAAAATAAATGCATAATAATGCTTGTGGATTATCATAATTTGAATTATAAGCATAATTTGGATGGGAATAACCTTAACAGCATAATGAAATAAAGTGATCTTTTTGTAATGGTTGATCAGTCTCTTAAGCCATCCAAACAGTGTACTGTTTCTAATGGTAGGGCAAATAGGACTTTTGGTTATATCTGTGAAAATATTGAATGCAAGTCTAAAGAGGTTAAAATTTCATTGTATATGTCACTGGTTAGACCATATTTGGATTATTGTGTTCAGTCTTATGCTCCCTACCTTAAAAACAAAAATTGTTGGAAAGGGTTTTCAGAAGAGGGTTGCTAGAATGGTGCATGGGATGAAGAGGTTGTCATGCGAGAAGAGGTTTAAATTTCTTATATTGTTTTCCCTTAAAAAAAGAAGAATTACAGGGGATCTAATTGAGGTGTTTAAGATTGTAAAGAAAATTGACAGTGTTGATGCATTGTTTTTTTTTCATACTTAAGAGTGAACACAATTGGATTATGGGACACAAGTATGAATTTTGGAAAGGTACTAGTCACCTTCAGCTAAGACAGTTTTATTTTTCTGACAGGATGATTGGCCTTTGGTATGGATTGCCTTCAGATGCTGTGGAAGCAATAAGTTTAAGAGGAAGCTCAATAGATGCATGAATGATACTTACTGGCTTTAAGATTTTTTATTTATTTATTAATAGTTTTAGTCTAGTTCAGAGAATGAAACAGCCAAGATGGACCAATAGGTCCCATTTTGTCCCAAAATATTATGTTATATTAAATATTGAATCATGAACCTTAAAACTTGCTTTGGTTACATTGACAAATTAATTGGGACAAACAGATCCATCTTGTTTAGTGTGATGTTCCCAAAAACTTTAGAAGTGAATATGGGTTACAGCTCATCAACTTTGCCATTTGTCATTACAGCTCGTAGCACCATAAGGATACATTGCATGATGACATGTGAACAAATCCAAATGTATTATTGAAATTTTATTTGCATCATATAACTGTTTCTTCAGCTTTGGCATTCTGTTTGTTTCCAGTTGTGATTCTTTAATCCAGATTTAAATCTCTAGTAAGATATCTTCTTCTATCCACATATTTACCACTTAGGTCCAAACCTATGCTATGTATGCCAATTCGCATATTTTATCCTGCACAATACTCCTGTTAACATTTACAAGTGTCTAAGATTGAGTGTTAATTTGACTGGAGAAAATATACCATGGTCTATTCATAAGATTAAACTCCATGTGTTTGTCCAGTCAAAACTCTTGTATGCCACAAATACTTCTGTGCTTCTCCTAACACAAAAGTTTACCCTCTACAGTAGAACTATGATGTCTAATAACTTTTTCTTAACTTTAATTGGTGTTCTCACTGCACTGTCCTAGAGTTGAGAAGATCCCCTTTAGGTCTGTCTAGATCTCTTCTATTCTCTCTTGATGTCCACTAATTAGGGTGGTTTCCTGATTTGTCCAGCCTTTTCAGATGAAGCAGCCCCATGATCATATCTAGTCACATTTTTCTGAGAATTGCTCACTAGTGGTACAGGACAATGTTCTTGATATCTGTCCTTGCATACCTGTTATGACACAAGCTGTGACCACACCTAAATATGTGCATGGCTCAATAGGTAATACACAGTTCAACCACTAAGTGTTTATATATATATTATTAAAGGGCATCCAAGCACCCTACTGAAAAAAAAATGCCCTTTTGAGTGTCCTTATTTTGGACTAATCTCTACGACATTCTCCAATTAATCCAGTCTACTGTCTTTATTCTAGTTCTGGTCTAGGTTGTTTCTTTCTGTTTAAGAGTCTTACTTTTAAAAAACTTCCTTCATTTTAATGTGGGTATTCTAGCTTTTGGTATACTTCAGAGTTAAGTCTACTTGACTTGAAATTGACATTTTTAGAATCACAATGAATTTCAAACATTTAACTTAATGATCAAACCCATTCACCATTTCGCAACTGGGAGAAATGTATCTTTACAACTCCATAACTGAAAAGAACATATTATGATGACTCCTAAAAACAAGATATATGTCTCATCACGACTACAAACACAGAAATACAGAAAAAACTGAAACAACACTAACTAATAACTGGTGTTTTTCTAATATTGTTCAAATCATTATGAAATAATACCTCATTAGTGTTATTTTCATTCTGTCCACATATTTTCAAATACTAGTAACTACTGATTAGCATTATTTTAATTATGTTCATGTCATTTTGACATACTAGTAACAACTACTTAGTACTGCATTTATTCTGTATATGTCATTATGAAATCCTCTTAATAACTGATTAGTACTGTATTGATTCTGTAAATGTCATTAAGAAATGCTCTTAACAACTGAATAGTACTATATTGATTCTGTAAATGTCATTATGAAATGCTCATAACAACTGAGCAGTATATTATTCTTTAAATGTTCTTATCATGTTGAAATAGTAGCTACTGATCAGTGTTGCTTTACTTCTGTTTATATCATTGTAAAATTCTGGTAACTACTGGTTAGTGATGTTTAAATAATGTTCACTTTATTTTGAAATGTTGTTATTTATTGGTTAGTATTATTTAAATCCTGGATGGCAATCAATCACTCAGGAATATCTGCATAAATCACTGAAAGCATGCCATGTCAATATGAAGCAGTACTGAAATTTATCATAATGTAAACATTTTGAAATGTTGTTATTTATTGGTTAGTATTATTTAAATCCTGGATGGCAGTCAATCACTCAGGAACATCTGCATAAATCACTGAAAGCATGCCATGTCAATATGAAGCAGTACTGAAATTCATGGGAATGTTTACTAAATAATAATTTGTGAAACTTATTTGTATTATTTTGAGTTTCGTTTTTATGTTTTGTTACTGCAGAGAAACTTGTTTATTTTGTAGACTAATTAGAATAAGTAGATATATGAAACTATAGCAGGTGCATAAAACTTTATGAGAATTTGTAAGTAAAATCAGGAAAGTTCTGATACTTATAAATGCTATTATTGAGGTTTTGGTCAGATTAGAATTAAGGGTAGGCTGGTAGAAATCACAATGAGTATTAAAATCAAATTGGATATATGCACAACCTATATTAGAAATTGTTAGCCCATAAGAATCACAATAATTGGTAGAAATTCCCCATTACATTTGCTTGATTGTCAAGGAGACACACAGCCACATCACCAAATTTTGTCCAATCAGAACCCTCAGTTATAACCATATAATAATCTTAATGGTTTACCTCCAGCACATTTTCATAATGCCCAAGTTAATGTGCTTCTTCAGCTTAGCAGACTAACAAAACCAGGAAGATATTCCCAAGAGAAAACCCTCAATTCTATCTATATAAAAGCAATATTTATGTTTATTTGTCTATTAACTTCTTTCAGGCTATTTGACCAATATCCACCAAATGTGGAATGGCAACTCCTATGGTGATATGGAAGGGTCAAAATTCCATGTGGGGATTATACCCCCATCTAATTTTGGAAAAACTACCAAATCACCACAACTAGATACAGTGATACAGGATATGAAGAAAGTATATAAAAGTAAACATCAATACGTCTACATTGTATCTGTTCCTTATATATTTCCACATTTCTTGACCAGTGAGCACCAAAATTGGAACAGTAACACAGGATGACCTAATAGGTTGGGGCAGACCCTCTTCTAATGTCAGAAGAACTACATAAAATCAGCACAACTTGACACAGGCTAACACAAGGAAAGTCATAAAAGCCACTTGATCTGTATACATTTAAAAGCAGAATTGTTTGTCTGTCAGCTAACTCCTTGCATATTATTTGACAAATCTCCACCAAACTTGGCATGGTGACTCCTACAGTAACATGGATGTATTAAAATTACCACCAGGTTTTCCACAAGAAAGGTGCACATTTGAATTTAGCAAACAATTTACAACATCCTATCTTTCTATCTGTTCCTTTTCTCTAAACAGTTAGAAATTCATGTTAACGAAATCTTCAAAAGCTCATGAAACTCTACCATGATGGAACCACTTTTCTAGGTTAATTCTACTAATGATTAAACATGTCTCTCTTTATCAATTTGAAGTTGAATATGTGGCTCATTTTACTGTGGTGTTTTCAGGTTTATGTTTAAACTGTGATCATGAAAAAGGACAAAATCCACAGAAGTTTCACCATAAAGTAGAAGTGTATAATGTACCCACACTAAAAAGACTCCTCATACAACACTATAATTCACCAGTAAATATCTCTTGAAAGAAAAAAAAAAGCCCCAATACTTGATTGTGTAGTATCCTAAAAGCTCACTAATCCAGTTATATATCAGGCATCATTTACTGCACAGATTGCAAGGTTTTAGTGTCTTACATTCACAGCATTATTGAACTACTTTATGTTTATATTATACCAATTAGTATAATATAAATGTAGCTAATAATCCATATTCCAATAGCATACAAGTTTAAAGTTCCTAATTTTATAAGGCAATATTTTAAAAAATCTTGAATTTTCCCTAATGTGAGAAAGGTGAAATTTTCTGTAGGCATTCCATCTTCTCTAATTTATTCACCACCTCTCCAAAAAGTATGAAACTTAAAAGAAATTATTCATTACACTATTGTTATTGCTCAGAAAAACCACAATTTTTCTAGCTTTCAATTGTTTTAGTTAATAAGCTATAAAATAGAAAATCAAACCCCTTACGTCACACCCAGTTGTCCCATCTTCTCTTTTATGATTTGGTAATAATTCTCTCTCAAGTTTAATTCTGTATTATCTACAACCAATAGAAAGCAATGATTTTCATCTCTCAAATGGAGTTTCATTTTACATACTGTTCTGAACAGGGAATTGTCAATTTCTCTTTTAGTACAAGCTTTGTTCCCACAAGAAAGATAACAATTAGCCTGGATGAATTTGTAACAGTTTTTGTCAAGTAGTTAAAAAGTCAGAAAAATTGTGATAGGTAAAGGAAATTGCCAATTTGTTGCATGTTACTGTGCTATGTTTTTTGGTGCATTATTTAATTTAAAAAATGATTTTGTATATTACTACTATTAATATAAAAAAGTTGGGCCAAATGTCATTGACAGTTAACAGCAAAAAAAAAAAAAAAAGACATGGGTAAGTACTTTGTTTCTTGTTTTTCCATGTTTCTTTATTTATTATTATAAAAGTCACTAAGACATAAAAACAGGGAATCTCTTTGGATTAGATTAGATGAAACTAATAATAAGTTTCATAAGACATGCAAGCAAGCACCTTAAGGATAACATAATCCAAAAGTGTAATGGTGGGCTCCTCTTTCCTCAAGAGATTTACAACTTACAACAGTATGAACAGTTGAACAATAATTAGACTTGATTCAAAGACCAATGAAAGAACAATAAAATGATAAAATTTAATTATAAATAGTTGTACACTGTTATAAGTTTAAAGTTATTTTGGATAAATGTGTGTAGTTTTATGTTACAATATGAAGTCATTCTATAAAGAAAATAAGGGTAGTTGTGGTTTCTTTTGTTTTTTTGATAGTTATGATGTTGGCCAAATTGACAAATCTTGTATAGAGTCAGGGAATAGCAGACAAAATGCAAAGATTTATTGAAGTAAAAACATTTGAAATGTATATACAAGGTTTGAGAGATTACACAAATGAATTCTGAGATTTTTGAGATGAAGTGGTTATACTCTTAACATGAAAATTAATTTACACATGGACTTTTAAAAACAAATATTTAATATATTTAGGGACAAATATTAGTTTAGTTTATTAAAATTACTTTACTAAAAGTATGAATTTTTGTATGTGAAAGACTCAATGTTTACTGAAAGACTGACAAATTTCATGAAGATATAGATACTATGTTAAAAGTAGTTTGAAATCTATAACAACTTTAAACAAGTGCAAAGAGACATGGTCAGTCAACTTGACTGAGCCCATATCAAGAGAATTAAGTTAAATCTATCATTAGAATAAAAAGCTTTTTATGTTTACATTAAGAATGGGTAAGCCAAACAACTTGAAGTTCTTCTACATGTATCAAAGCTCTAGATGGAATTTCACCACAATCTGAGTAGTTTATACCTTGGAAAAGTATACAGAAGTATTGGTGAGTGACTTAGCATGTTTTAAAGTTCAGTGATATTCTGTTCACAATCTTGAAGTTTAAATTTATTATATTGTTGAAAAAGACTGTTTTAGGAATCAAAGAGACTTTGGCCATTAAAAGCTTTCAACTGAAATAGAATGCAGTAAACAATTGTTGTGCTATTTTTAAACACATAATTACAATGACTAGAGTACATTTAAGAAGTATTCATTATTTGTTTTAACCCTTTCCAGGTGGACCATGGGTTAAAAGCCATGTCATCACATTTCTTGATTCATATTGAGCTACTATTTTAAGAATTTATGTCATAAGTCTGTAGATTATTATACAAACCTTCATATTATACATCACTTACTTTCTTAAATGGAAATATTTATAAAAAAAGACACCTAAATATTGATTTTTCTGTGTTACATGATATGTTGAATGCAGCACTGGTTCAAGCTAGATGTTTGTAATGTGAAAATACAAAGCCTATAGTTTTGTACAAATTAGCAACTAAAACTGCCAATACTGACAAGCTAGAAAATAAAATAAGAACTTCCTATTTTTTTTCTATTTGATGAATCAAACACAGTGACCCCCACTCATCCCTTTCCATTTTTAGAAACAGTTCCTTACAAACACTTCTACATTTGACACATGAATAACCAATTGAAAGCTCAGAATGTTTCCCTAGTGGCTTTCTCAGCCATTTTCAAATATAATGGTGTTGCCTCTTTCTTTTGAGACAAACCTTTGTGCTAGTAAGTTGAGTCTTCAGCCTGTTCAAAATTTCATTTATTTTTTACAACTTAAATACAGCTTAGTTACTAACTTGATAAATTATAATAGAATTCTGTTATAGTAATATATGATTTGTTGGTCATTCAGATCTATGTGTAGAGCCTAAAGTTATTTCTTTTTACATCCTCCATGTGCAAAATTTCTTAAGACTTAGCAACCTATGACAAGTAGCAACTGGATTTGGTTTGGTTTGTTTTGAATTTCATACAAAGCTACACAAGGGCTATCTGCACTAGCCGTCCCTAATTTAGCAGTGTAAGACTAGAGGGAAGGCAGCTACTCATCACCACCAACCCCCAACTCTTGGACTACTCTTTTACCAACTTAATTTAAATTATTTTGATACAAGTTATTTCATTTGTGCTGCATACCATTCATTTTCTCTGATTCTTGATTTTTGTACTGAAACTGTTTATTTACAAATTATATCACATTTCTAATGTAATTACCATTATACATTTTTCTACCTTTAACTAAGGATGGAATTTAAAGATTCCAAAATGTCTGATACATACTTCACACAATTACATTCCTGTTTTTCCTTACCACTAAATTGTGTTTTCCAAAAAAATGAATTGATTACTTGAAGCAATCCTTTTTTAATGTTATGATACTTTATATAAAACTGAAAACTAGGGTTAACATTTTATAGCAAGATGCAATATTTATTAGCAGTCAATTTATTCATTCCATTTTTTTAGCAAAAATAACATTTCTTTTTAAAGGAAATATTCACGTATCTGCTGAACTTTCTGGTGCACATTCATGCTGTACACGGTGAAACTGGGAAACAGAAAATTTTAAATGAGTCATCTGACCATGAGATAAAAACTTCATACAATACTTGTTATATGCTATACTACTTAGAACTATAACGATGTCCTTTCACCCTCTGTTTCTTTCCAGTTGTTTTGCACAGCCCTTCCAAATTCTTAAGTAGTCCTTTTGCTTAACATATTTTAGTTCAAACAATTAAAAATTTGAAATCTATAGCTTAGTAGCAAGTCTTAATCAGTTATAGCAATGTTTTTTTGATTGGATTTATAACTGTGCCTTGCATAAGTGTTCACCACCCCCCTGCAAAGTTTCCATATTTTGTTGCCATATGATCTTGAAATCATGAAACTTTCAAATGGAGTTTTATATCTATAATCTACACAATCTACTCCAAACTGAGAAAGCTAAAACAACAACAAATATTATGCAAGTTAGATTTTCAAAGAAAATTATAATGTTCTCAATTGCATAAATATTCAACCCCTTTACTATGTCAACCTTAAATCAGCTCAGGTACAAAAGATTAACATAAAAAGAAACAAAATTAGTGCAATGGACTCTGTCAGTATTTAACCAAAGTGGTTTAACTTGATTTCAAATGTATCTGTTAAAGCCATAATTTGCATAGTGATATGACAAAGCAACCATGAAGACCAAGGAGCTTTTCAAACAAGTAATGGATAAAGTAGTAGAGAAGAACAGGTCAGGAGAAGGTTATAAGAAAATCTTAATGATCACTGATTATCATTATAAGTACAGTAAAGTCCATCAGTAAGAAGTGGAATGTGCTTCATACACTTTGTCACTACACTTCCAAACCAAGCAGCCAGACAATCAGGAAACTGGTTATGGATGCAACTGTGAAAGCAACCATGACTTTGAAAGACTTTCAACTTCCATGTTTGGGATAGGAGATAGTACTCATACATTGACAATATCCTGGTTCCTAAACAAAGCTGACTTGTAGTGGTGAGTGGCAAAAAAGAAGTCATTACTGAAAAAGAATCATATTAAATTTTGTATGGAGTTTACAACAAAGCATGTAAATTACACTGTAGATATGTGGCAGAAGGTTTTATGATCAGACATAAATTGAGCTTTTTGGTCTAAATTCAAAGCATTATGTCTGGCATAAGCCCAACACAGGACATCACCAAATCAACACTTTTCAAAGGTTAAGCATGGTGATGGCAGCACCATGATATGATGATGCTTCTTATCAGCAGGGAATGGGAAGCTTGTCAGTATTAAGGGGAAGATTGATGGTGTAAAATACAGACGAATCTTAAACCTGCTTGAGTCAGTGAAGACTCTAAATATGGATCGAAAATTGCAGTTCATCAATAACGCCCAGTAAACTTGTCAAAATTGGAGCAATTTTGCCAGGAAGAATGAGCAAAAATTATACCACCCCTTTGAAGAAAACTTGTTAGACAAAGTGATACAATGACAGTGATACTGACAATAATAAACTTTCGCTTTTGTCAGCTCTTGGAAGTTGGAATTGAAATGTCATAATAGTATTACACTTTATTATTAAGGCATAAAATGTTAAATTAGTGCCGGCAACAACTTAATTAAAGTAGCAAGTTAAGGCTTGACCGGCGGAAGACAAATTATCTTACCTCATCCTTAGGAAGTGCAGAGCTAACACTAGTTTTGGTATGATCGCTGCCTTTTTCTGAATCAAAGATTTCAATTTTCATGTGGTTAGACTGTTCTACATCACCAGTACCCTTTTCTGTCGATGTATATAACTTACCCGCTGCTGCCATACTTAATTCTTCTTTTGTATTCACAATTTAAATATTATATGTGACTCTCAAGATCAAGTTTTTCATTAGTATTTTTTAGATTACACATACACTATAGACGACACGCTGGCATTGCGCTGACGTTATGGCAACGCCGTAGACGTTTTGTATACTTAATACGCCCATTCTCCAGGCGGCGTTTGTTTGTTGTTATTTATCGTAGGAATAGTAATACATCGCAAATTACTTGTAAAACTAGGCTTAAAATACTTAAAGGGGTTAGTTTTAAATTCCCCCAGTGGCATAGCGGTATGTCTATGGACTCCCATCGCTAGTAATGGGGTTTCGATACCTGTGGTAGGCAGAGCAGAAATAGCCCCATGCATAACTTCGTGCTTAATTAAAAATATAAAAGTTCAAGCTAAGTCTGTTGAAATAATGTACCAGAAATAAACAACCTTAAAACACCAAAAATATTGAGTGCCCAATTAGAGAAAAGTAACAAATTTTAGTGTTTTAAGGTCGTTTTATTTCTAGTATTAAAATGTCTTTTGTACACCAGTGAATGCTACAGAAATTAAATAATGAGGCATAATGTAGTGTTTTAGTGATTTCTTAAGTATTCAGCCCCTTAAGTTAGAATACTTGGTGGAAGCAACTTTATCAGAAATTACTGCTCTAATACTTTATGGGTTGGTCTAACCAGTTTTCCTCAAAGGGGTGATGTAATTTTTGCCCATTCTTCCTGGCATAATTGCTCCAATTCTGACAAGTTCGCTGGGGGTTATTGATGAACTGCAATTTTCGATTCTCATCACAAAGTTTCTGCTGAATTCAAGTCAAGATTTTAACTGGGACATTCCATGACATTCACTTTCTTCTTCTGAAAGCACTCCAGTGTGGTTTTGTCCTTGTGCTTTGGGTCATTGTCCTGCTGAAATGTGAATTTTTGATCCATATTTAGAGTCTTCATTGACTCAAGCAGGTTTAAGATTCGTCTGTATTTTACACCATCAATCTTCCCCTTAATACTGACAAGCTTCCCATTCTTTGCTGATAAGAAGCATCATCATATCATGGTGCTGCCATCACCATGCTTAACCTTTGAAAAGTGTTGATTTGGTGATGTCCTGTGTTGGGCTTATGCCAGACATAATGCTTTGAATTTAGACCAAAAAGCTCAATTTATGTCTGATCACAAAACCTTCTGCCACATGTCTACAGTGTAATTTACATGCTTTGTTGTAAACTCCATACAAAATTTAAGATGATTCTTTTTCAGTAATGACTTCTTCCTTGCCACACACCCCTACAAGTCAGCTTTGTTTAGGAACCAGGATATTGTCAACGTATGAGTACTATCTCCTATCCCAAACATGGAAGTTTGCAAGTCTTTCAAAGTCATGGTTGCTTTCACAGTTGTATCCATAACCAGTTTCCTGATTGTCTGGCTGCTTGGTTTGTAAGTGTAGTGACTATGTGTATGAACCGACCTTTGAAATTATCTTGTAACCTTCTCCTGGCCTGTTCTTCTCTACTACTTCATTTCTGATTTGTTTGAAAAGCTCCTATGATTTCATGGTTAATATGAGAGTTGCGTCTTGAACAGGTGTATTTAATTTGAAGTCAAGTTAAATCATTTTGGTTACACACAGACAGGAACCATTACACTAATTTTGTTTCCTTTTACATTAATCTTTTGTACCTGATTTAGGGTTGCCGTAGCAAATGGGTTGAATATTTATGCAACTGAAAATATTCTAATTTTCTTTGAAAATCTAACCTGCTTATACAATATTAGCGTTCTTTTAGCTTTCTCAGTTTGGGGTAGATTGTGCACATTCTAAATATAATATCCCATTTGAAAGTTTCATGATTGCAAGATCATGTGGCAACTAAATGTTGACATTTTGCAGAGAAGGTGAAAACTTTTGCAAGGTATTTTATCGCATAAATCGAAATAAAAATGGTGAAATTTTATTGTTGGGAAAATTAAAGCAACTCTTTATGATTTATATTTCTTTCTGGAACAAACATTTCCTCCTTTGTTTAATTGTTATTATTTAGAATAATTAACCAAGTAATATGATTGGTATTGATATATCAAAGTTTGCAAGATTTAATTAAACATTTTTGGGTAATGATAAAAAGTATTTTCAGTTGAGAGACTTGGCTGTAAAAGAAAATTAACTGTGACCCAAACCAAGTGGCCTTGTCATTTACTTATTGTGAAGGCCCGGCATGGCCAAGTGGGTAAGGCACTCGACTCGTAATCCGAGGGTCGCGGGTTTAAATCCCCGTCACACCAAACATGCTCGCCCTTTCAGCTGTGGAGATGTTATAATCACGGTCAATTCCACTATTCGTTGGTAAAAGAGTGCCCCAAGAGTTGGCAGTGGGTGGTGATGACTATCTGTCTTCCTTCTAGCCTTACACAGCTAAATTAGGGAAGGTTAGTGTTGATAGGCCTCGTGTAGCTTTGCGCAAAATTCAAAACAAACCAAAAATTATTGTGGATGCGTTATTTAGAATTAACAAGTGAAACGAATTGCCCCATGATTTTAATTTTCGGTCGAAAGGTTCTAAAGGCAATAGCTTCTTTAAAGCTTAATGTTGTTTCATCTGTTATATTGAATACAATATTGGAATATTCAGATTTTGACATAAATTAGGAATAAGTGTGATTGAATACGTCGATAAGCTAAGTAACCTATCAGTGTGAATCAGTGAAACAAGGTCGGAGCCAGAGTGAAAAAAAAATATATGTGGCTCACCATGAGTTTTTGAGTTCCAAAACCGTTTTTGAAGAGTACGAAATGGATAGAGAAATTATTTCACTATGTAGTAGGATTATGATTTTGCTTTTTATATGATTTCTTTATTTTTTTGTTTGTTTCAATTAAGGTCATAATAATTCTACTTTGTATATTTGTTTAGCACCTAAAAGTTAGCTAGTTCACTTTTAGTTAAAAGACACTTAATAGAATATTTTATGACATGAATGGATTGTTGAATATATTATTTCATGACATTTGTTTTGTAATAATAATTTTTGTTTGGGAATTTCGCACAAAGCTACTCGAGGGCTATCTGTGCTAGCCGTCCCTAATTTAGCAGTGTAAGACTAGAGGGAAGGCAGCTAGTCATCACCACCAACTCTTGGGCTACTCTTTTTTACCAACGAATAGTGGGATTGACCGTCACATTATACACCCCCACGGCTGGGAGGGCGAGCATGTTTAGCGCGACGCAGGCACGAACCCGCGACCCTCGGATTACGAGTCGCACGCCTTACGCGCTAGGCCATGCCGGGCCATATAATAATAATTACTAAATTGTTGAGTATAAAATACAACCGCTTATAAGAATTTTAAACAACAAAATTTGATGTTTGTTTCCTTTCTCGTCTGATGTTAAGCCTTACGGGAAGATATCGTAGCCGTTTCAAGGCAACGTGAAAGGCTTGGATCAGTGTAAGATTGTGTGTTTATTTAGAATCTCAGTCGTGCCATTGAACTACATCTTCCCGAATCGCTTTCTTGCTTTGAATTCTATTATTTTCATATATTGTGTTATCGTGCTAATTGTTGATTAGGCTGCATTTTCACTATTTCACCAAATTACTTAAATATTTGCATCACACATATATATATTCACTGACTGGGGTTGCTCCAACCGATTCTCTGACTTCTTTATTTCTTATCTTGTCTCTTCCAGTTACGTTAAAAGATTTCCGTAAGCATCTCATCTCGGAAGAGTCCGGGTTTTACCTAAGTAATACAGGATTTGTACAAAGACGAGTTTTATTAATATATATATATTATTCCCATCTGTATTTTTGTGTGTTTCAAGAGAAATGTTAGTTGGCAGTTTACACAGTTTGTTTTCTTCTTGCCTTCCAGTGACACAGCAGAATGTCTGTGGACTTACAACGCTAGAAACCGGGTTTCGATACCCGTCGTGGGCAGAGAACAGATAGCACATTGTGTAGCTTTGTTCTTAATTCCAAACAAACAAGCACACGCTTTTTGTATTCTCGTTTTGTGTTCTTTATCTATTATTCCGTCTTCTATGAAAATATTTTCCAGATTTTTTGAACTCATTGCCTTTTGGAAACTTGTAATTAATATTGACGTTTAATTCGTGTGTTTTCTCAGTGCTGATTTTCATATCATACTTTCGCAGCTACTGTTGAGGCTGTTGCATGGTTTTGCTCAAGCCCCCCAATATTGTTACCTACATATGTTCATAAAATATGGAAAACACAATCGTCGTTGTTGCTTAACAATTAACATCAAAGAGACATAGATCTGTAGAACTCAACGTCTTCATTAAGACGGAAGTATGTGTCATGCGTCCCACAGCAACGAACTGAATGCACTGAAACTCGTGCGCTGTATTGCCGCTCGCTTTGTGTACTGCCATTTTATCTTGAGCTTTAACGAAGATTAGACAACCACGTTGATTTCAAGTTACAACAGATCATCAAGGATTTTACTTGGTAAACCAAAGGTTTCACAGGTATTTACCCATTAATTTCATTTATCATTTATTGAAAAGCAAAACATAGCATGCATGTGTAAGTGTATTGTGTATAGGTCAAAACTATGAAGCATTTAGCCGGTGTTGTCTTCTGTGTGAGATCATTTTGCATTGTGTATCAGCCATCCAAAATTGTACTGATGATTCTGGTATACACTTAAAATTGTGACTTACAATCCAATTAATGTTATACTTATGATTAGATAATAACCTAACATGTTAACTGACCAAATAATATTTCTAAACAATTCTAGAATGAATTTTGAAATTGTCATTGGGTCTCCACAAACTTGTATGCATCGCTGTGACCCTGTCTGTCACTTCAGCTGACTGTAAGAGACGTTTCTCATGTCTGAAACTTCTCAAGACATACTTGCGCAACAGCAGTGGTAACAACCGCACCAACAACCTTGCTGTCATATCAGTAAACTCCAGGAGGGCAAAACAACACGATATTGATACTGTTATAGACACATTTGCTGCCAATCACCAGAACAGGCGCATTGTTTTGAAGTAATATTGACTATAAACACAACATGATGAAAGATAGTTAGCCTAAAAATTGTTTCTATATTCATGACAGGCACAACACAGTTCCTTATGCAGCTTTGCACTTAACCGCAAAAACGTTTTGTTTGGTTTGGAGAAACTAACCCTAACACCAAATATTTCTGTGCATACTTCTGTCACTCATGGACAGTGCTTTGTGTACGATTTCGTTACGTAAATGTGAGATTAAAGGAGGTTAAACTGTTCTGTATTTCTCTATAATTCATTGTTGTAACATTAGATAAAATATGTGTTACTGTTTGAACCGTTGTATGAAAAACATAACGGACATGTTCGATAATTCCAGTTACCTCATTACATTTGAAACAATGCGCCATCTAGTAAGAGATCAGTCAAATAATAATAGTTCTTATAGTGCGAGTTCCGGCAATTAATACGTCAAATAATATCAGAGTGTATTACCTTCACATGGAATAATTCGTTTCTGCTATGTAAACTATGTCTTTATGTTATATTTCTTTTAATTTGTAGGTTTACTCTTAATGGTATATTAAATGTTCAATCTAAGCTAATCTTGATTTTCTTTATTATTATGTGAGCTTCCTCTTTTACATATACGCATATTTTCATAAACAGATTATTTCTAATTTGTAATAATGAATTATTAATCTGAGTATGAGTTTCCAATGAAAACTGTATTGAAAACGCAGTTCAAAATAGCACACCTTTTCTGAATTGTACCTTGGTATTTACATTATTATAATTTACCATCTATACTTCATACTGATGGCATTTTGGGAAGCCCCTCCACAGTTTACCTCAATCCCCCAACGAAAATATCCTGGCGCCGCCACTGTGGTTTCGTATATCTTCTTTACTTAAATGTATCAAACTTTAGTCATCAGAAAAAAGTAATTCGTTTAAAGCTTCTGGATTTGTATTTACTTCTTCGACATTCTGGTTTATATAAATGTTAAATAGAAGAATTAGATACAACCTTGTCTCGCTCCAGACGATACTTGGGACCACTTAGGCCGTTTGTGGTTCCCGCAGTGCTTTTACTATTTGCGTACAAAATATTTGATTACTTACACAATTTTTTTTTTTCATTTTCAGTACATCTTGAATAATCGTCTGTGCTTACGTTACAAATATATGTTGAAAATCAAAACCTCTCCAAATTGAATCGTGCAGATATTCTTCAAAAATGGCGCTGCTACAACATAATCTCTGATTAAATTTGAGGTATGAGTCACCATAGACGCAATTACAGAGACATCTTGCCCGGCATGGCCAGGTGGGTTAAGGCGTGCGACTCGTAACCTGAGGGTCGCGGGTTCGCAACCCCCGTCGCATCAAACATGCTCGCCTTTTCAGCCGTGGGGGCGTTAGAATGTGACGGTCAATCCTACTATTCGTTGGTAAAAGAGTAACTCAAGAGTTGGCGGTGGGTGGTGATGACTAGCTGTCTTCCCTCTAGTTTTACACTGCTAAATTAGGGACGGCTAGCGCAGATAGTCCTCGAGTAGCTTTGCGCGAAATTCAAAAACAAAACAGAGACACTTTTCGCAAATGTAGTTAACAAGTCTTATGTGGAAACTATTAATATTCGCATAATAGGCAAAAACAATCACGTCGTCTGCAACGTATTAACTCCAATTAAAAAACTAAAAAGGCCCGGCATGGCCAAGCGCGTAAGGCGTGCGACTCGTTATCCGAGGGTCGCGGGTTCGCGCCAAACATGCTCGCCCTCCCAGCCATGGGGGCGTTATAATGTGACGGTCAATCTCACTATTCGTTGGTAAAAGTGTAGCCCAAGAGTTGGCGGTGGGTGGTGATGACTAGCTGCCTTCCCTCTAGTCTTACACTACTAAATTAGGGACGGCTCGGTGCAGCGGGCTAACAACCTACTCACTTAAATACCTTTTGAAGAATCCGCAAGTGATTGCGGCCCTATGTTCCTTGATGGAATCTAATGGTGAATGAATGAATGAATAAATGAATGAATGAAAAAAAAAAAATGCCATTGTAAATTGAAAGTATATCTTTTACTTAGGCAAAGCTATAATAAAGAATATGTCATTACATGTTTATTAGAAGTATACATGTATTATAGAAAGTGTCAAAAATAAAATAAATAAATCGTGGCAGATTTGACACTTAGCATCTCAAGAAGAGACGCAAAGCAATCGAGGGCACTCAAGAGAGACCTTCTCTTCGCCCTACTCGTGAAGTTATATTTAACTCGGCTAGTGATTAATGGCTAAAGTTATATTTAAAGTTAACGAAATTATGCTACAATCTGGTGGCAAAGGTCAGTTGGTGGTCCGGGAAAGGTTAAATATTGATCCTTAAAATATAAAAACGCCGAAAAATCTGCCCTGACCGTGCCCGGAAGTTGCTGAAAAGGAAATCATGGTTAGTAAAGCTTTTAAACAAAACACACACAACGGTAAAACACATGAGTTAAGTCAACAATGACTCAAAAGACCGGTCTAAGGCACCAGGAGGATAAAGATACTCTATCTAACAGCTTAAACGGTTTAAATACTCTGGTTAGTAGGTGTGTTTCTCAATCCAACCCTAGTTTTTTGTTTCTGTTTTAAAAAATCACGTAATACTCTGTTCATCAGTTTTAATTGTTTAAATAAAGATGTCAGTTGGTGCGTTTCTCAATCGAACCCTGCTTCTTCTCAATTCTAACTGATAAAAATAACTCATCATGCTTTTAAACAACGTATAAGGGAATGCTTCTTATCAGTAACATGACAGCCATCTACCAACGTATGCATGATTTATTTGTTGTTTATTTTGTACTTTACCAAATATTTCAAATTATAGTTTGAAAATTTATTATTTCCATATATATACTCTTCAAAAAAAGAAACGCAAAAGGCAAAATATGAGACAAATTGTTAACAAGTTTATTCCGAGTAGTTCTGTATGACATGTGTGAAACTTTGCACATTCACTGCTGAACATCCAAAGTCTGCAAAGGCGAAGTCCACGCTCACTAGGTGAAGTTTAACGTCACTCAACGTCAATAACGAGTATGCCTCCGTGAGCATCAATAACTGCTTGGCATCTCCTGCGCATGGAAGCGATGAGATGACGAATCACATCTTGTGGAATGGCTGTTCACTCAGCCTGCAAAGCTGCTGCAAGCTGAGGTAGAGTCTGCGGTTCAGGTTGTCGCCGTTGCTGACGTCGGTCCAACTCGTCCCAAAGATGTTCGATGGGGTTTAAATCTGGTGATTTGGAGGGCCAGGAAAGAACGTTGATGTTGTGGTGTCTCAAGAAGACAGTGGTGAGTCGGACTGTGTGAGGATGGGCGTTGTCATGTTGAAAAACGTCGTTGACGTTCACCATGATGGGTTGCACATGGGGCTTAAGAATCTCGTCGACGTATCGTTAAGCCGTAAGATTCCCTCGAATGTGCAAAAGGTCTGTTCTGGCATTGTAGGCGATGGCAGCCCACATCATGACGCTGCCACCACCAAATCTGTCAACATCCTGCACACAGTTTGCTGCAAAAAGTTCATCTCGGCGACGGTAAACACGGGTCCTTCCATCCTGCTTACGAAGCATAAAACGTGATTCATCGCTAAATCAAACATGCCTCCATCGTCGATGAGACCATACCCGATGTGCCCGAGTCCACTGCAGCCGTGCTTGACGATGTTGCTGGGTGAGGATGACGCCTCTGACTGGGCATCGAGGTCGGATTCCTGCATCTCGTCGACGGTTGCGTACGGTCTGATCGGAAATCATTCGCAGCCCTGGTATGGTTGAGGCAGTAGACGTCGCAGTGGTGGTCCTATCCCGAAGGTGACGTAACCTGATGTTGCGATCTTGTGCGGGCGTGGTCACACGAGGTCTGCCAGATCGTGGACGGTCACGAGTTGATCCATGTTGTTGGTGACGATTCCATAGCCTTGTGATGGTGCTTGGGTGGACATTCACAGCTCTGGCAACATCTGATCGAAATTCGCCTGCTTCCAAGCGACCAATGGCGTTGTTGCGTTCTGCTTCAGTTAGTCTTGGCGTAACTGTATTGCGTGTCGGTGGCTTAACACTGAGCTATGGAAACCGAGAACCCGTCACTTTTGGGATTTTGCACATGTTGCACTTGCAGAACATGCAGATTTCTCAAACAAATGTATTGGACACGCATGCGTTTTGGCGAAAAATCCGATGTTTTCCTCCGTTTTCAAAGTGCACAACTTTTATTGTCATTTTGATCTGACAATCAGTGCCTTAACACGTGTAACATCACATACTCTGAGCTTGTAACGTTATTACATATATTTCTCTTTAAAATAACAAAAATATCCCTTTTGGGTTTCTTGTTTTGAAGAGTATATATAAAAGTGGTGCCCAGGCACCAGGAACTCATCGTCTACGCTTTCGAAGCAAAAATATAGGTAAGAAAATGAGAGAATTATTTACCAGTCAATATAGTGAATTAGTCTATATCAGGGGTGTGCAACATTTTTCGTCGGTGGGCCATATAACCAACTTCATCAATCAAGCGGGGCCACTTAAAAAACAAGCTTATTCGTGTACATGCACAATAAATTTAAAAAAATTCTCAAAATGCAAGCAATAATATTTTATATTTTTGCATGAGTGATCATTTTAGTGCGACACTTGAAATATCAGCTTTGACAGAAGTGGTTGCCACTCTTAACTGACTGGTCAAATGTTCATCAGTCAGCTGACTTCTACATTCGGTTTTGATGAGCTTCATTTTGGAGAAAAATTGCTCACAGCAGTAGGTGCTACCAAAAAGGGAGGCAATTCTTTGTGCATGACGGGACAAATTGGGAAACTTTTCACGTACACAGAGTTTGTAAAAGTCTAGCAAACTGTTTTCAGAGAATTTCCTTTTAGTGTCCATGTCAGCCTGCAGTTCAATGAGTTCCATTTGGCAATCATCAGGACTGTCTTCCACTGCCAAATCAAAAGGTTGAGCGAACAATTTCAATCTAATTTCAGTTTGTCTGAAATCTGGAAATCTGTTTGCAAACTCATCACGCAGCATTTGTACATTGGTTCCATATTTGGTGCAATCCAGATTAGGAAATTACAGTTTCCTGGTTGCAAGACATGTAAAATGGGTCAATATGGCTCTTCTCAACTGAACCTGGAAAAGTTCCAATTTCTTCTCAAAAGCACAAATATGCTCAAACAACTTATTCACAAGTTGACTTTTCCCTTGTAGTTTTAAGTTTAAATCAGACAGATGCTGTATAATGTCTGTGAGGAATGCTATGTCATTCAGCCAGTTCTCATTGCTCAAGAAGTCCACATTCTGACGTTTGCTCTCCATGAAGAACTTAATCTCCTCTCGCAGATTCCAGAATCTCTTCAAAGTAGCAGCTCTACTAAGCCAACGTACAGCAGAGAAGTACAAAACATCTGAATACTCACTGTCCAGCTCATCTAAAAAAGTTTTAAATTGTCGATGATTTAATCCTCGTGTTCGAATATAATTTACGCATTGGACGACATTTTTCATGACTTCTGCAAAATCCAGAACTTTGGTGCACAAGCTCTCTTGGTGAATAATGCAATGGCTTACAACTACGTCTTGTGCTCCAATTGCAGTTAGAAATTTCTTGGTGAATCCATTTGTCCTACCTGTCATGGAAGGAGCACCATCTGTTGTAACACCACATAATTTATAAGGATTCAGTTCAAACTTTTCTACAACCTTAAGCACTTGTTCACAAATATCCTGTCCTGTGGTTGTGGAGGAAAGGCTTGCCATATCTAAAACTCTTCGAAAACATCAAAGCCTGCAGTAACAGCTCTGATGAAAATGACAAGTTGGGATGTGTCATTGATATCAGTGCTTTCATCCAAAGCCAGACTGAAAGCTTCACACGAATTCAATCTCTTTTCAAAGTTTCTTTGATGTCCTCTGAAAGATCTTTTGTCCTGCGTGAGACAGTAAAGCGGGAAAGGCTAGTTTGCTCCACCAAATATTTTTTCTCTGGACATGCATATTCTGTGAATATTGTTAAACAATTTTAATAAATTCTCCATCACTGAAAGGCTTTCCCTTTTCTGCCATACATTCACAAAGCTTAAAACTCAGTTTTGTCACCAGTTCTGAATTTTTCTTGAAAGTGGTAAAACACCTTGTTGCTTTTCAATGGATGTTTTAAATGTTCAATTTTGTCCTTTCGTGCCTGACCAACAATTTCATCAAACTGGGAGGAGTGCTTAGTTGCGTAATGTCGCTTAATATTGTACTCTTTCATGACTGCAATTGTAGTTTGACAGACGAGGCAGACAACACCTTGATTATGTGGGACAACAAGATATTTTGTGCACCATTCACTGTTGAATAACCTTCCCTCATCATCAATTTTTCGTTTCTTAACTGCTGACATTTTACTAGCCCTGAAATCAAAACAAAATTATTCTCACGAAAATAGCAAAGTAGAAAAAAACATAGAATTTATTTACACATGGAACCTCTTATGGACAGAAACACATGTTTCTAAATTGGCATCCGATCATAGCCTTCCGGTACTTAAATTAATTGAGAATAGCAAAATACAGTGTGACCTCGCCTATTCGCGGTTCGCCATTCGCGGCCCCGCATATTCGCGGGTTATGCGCGAACTGCGTTTTGTAGGTCACAGAGACTGAAAGGGCTTTTGAGGAGATTTCTGTTGTATTTACTCAATCAAGCCGTTTTATCAATTGTCGTCTTCACCAAACAAGATTGGACTGCTATTGGCTGACTGCCTCAGCTTCCCCAACAACGCAAACGGCAAAGCACAGCCCGGTAACGCACGGTACAATTTAGTGAAATACATAACAGTATGCAATATTGCTACATTATTACTGCATCAATGAGTATAAGTATCATTAGTGTTTGGGAAGCATTTCATATAGTATATAATCGCATACATATACGTTTTAAAACTACATCCCATATTCGCGGTTTTCGCTATTCGCGGAGGGTAAAGAACGTAACCCCGCGAATAACGAGGTCACACTGTACATAGAATCAGATGCATCTGAAAGCAAAATTTTAATAAATTCAGTAAAGTCACAACAATATGCTAAATAATAATCAATTTACCTTCAATCTCTTGTAGTAACTGTAAAAGGTAATAAAATTTTCACCAATAATGAATGACGGACAGCAGAGGTTAGGGAAAATTGTTGCCAGCGGGCGAAGGCGAGGTTCAGGACATGACGTTGAGTCGTAGACAATAGTGCTAGTGCACGTCACCTATTCATGCCCTAAGGAGGCCGACCAATCGAATTCGGCCTGCTCCTCTCTAGCAAAGATAATTTTAGAAGTTTGTCGAGTCGAAGCCTGGGAATCCCGTAGGATCGATGCTTTTAAAAATATTCCATTTGCGTTGGATTACAGATCAGGCCACATGGTTAGATTACAACAACTAGGACCACACTAAATGGCTTGGCGGGCCGGGTTGTGGCTCGCGGGCCGCCTGTTGCACACCACTGGTCTATATGGTTTCGTATGTGGATCTGTATTAGTTATTGCGTCTATTGAGTTACTTTGTACAAGTAAGTTTATTCTTGATGTTTGTGTGGTGCATTCATTTTCATTTGTAGTCGCGACCTAAGAGTACCACAGTGTTCAATCTTGTAAAAATGTTAGAGGAGAAAATAAACTAATTTGTTAACATTACTGGAGTTGGATTTTGATTTATTTTTACCAGATAAGTTAAAATAATCCACCAAAAAATAAACAATGTTACAGAATTGTTGTTAAAAATGGTTTACTTTGGTAAAAAGTAAAACAAAACTAACCAAACATCAACTGTTAAAAAAAAAAAAAAGAATGTGATAGGAAAATTAAAATAAAACCTTGGCCATAATGAGACAAACTGAGATCTGGCACTTCCTGCACATGATAAAATAATAGAAAGAAGAACATACAGAAAGAGACGGAGCATTATAAGAAGGTCTAGAACAAAGTTTGGTTTTGGTTGTTTGTTTGTAATTAAATACAAAGTTGCACAATGGACTACATGTGCTCTGCCAATCATGGCTATCTAAATCCAGTTTCTAGCGTTGTAAGTTCCGCAAATACACTGCTGTGCTACTGGGATCTCTAGATTAAATAGATAGAAAACTTAAACAATAAGAAAGGCACAGAAAATTAGAAAATGAAGATAAAAGACAAAAAGAAATAATAGAAATTTAAAAGAGGTCCACGAAAAAAAGAAACTGAAAATTAGAAGAAAGGAGCAGAAGATTAACATAGTGTTAATGGAATTTAAAATAAAATGAATATGACTGGAGACAAGATAGATGACGTACAAAAGGATCACAACAACAAATTTGATTAAATGCCGAAAGACATTGATTTAGTCAAAAGTGAAACACAAAACGACATGAATGAAGTAAGGAAATACCTTAACAAAATAGAACAGAGTATCACTGAGAGTGTTTGTTTATTTGAAGTTAAGCACAAAGCAACAACACAAAGGACTATCTGTGTTCTGCCCATCATGGATATCGAAACCCACATTCTAGCGTTTTAAGTTCATGGACCTACCACTGTAGCATTGGGGAGCCATTGAGGAAGAAATAAAGTGTCAATAATAGAATAAAGGAACTGGGAAACTAATTGTCAAATGCAACAATTAAACCAGCCATACATACATATATTTGTATTGGTTCAAAAATTCTGGCAAGAAACATTCTCCACTAACAAATATGGAAAAGGAAAACTTATTTAGTGTACACCTATTACTACTTTTGCTATGCCATTTGTAAGATAGGATATTTTTGGACTATCCAGCCTTTATACTACCAAATACAGTTGCAAAATTTAGTTGGCCAGTTGTCATTGTCCAATCAAGAAAGTAATGACTAAGATGGGAAGGCTACTGAGAGGGTAATACCCAGCTCATTTTGAACTTGTTTTCAGACTGGGTCGTTGGAATAGTGAACAATAAACCCTACATCTTAGTGCTCATTTAAAATGGCCAGCATAACAACGTTAATTATCCTTCCAACAGATAACTTAAACAACTATCAAGCATTTGTAGAGACTTTATTCAACAGGTTTGGAATGTCTCATGAGAAAGAAGTACCCAGAGCAAAATGCTAGAGCAGAGTATGGATACAAGAAGAAATATGAAGGAGATTTGGAAAGACTTTCCCAATTATTCCATACAAAGTAATGGATTTGTTAGCAACTAACCAATTTATAGATGCCATAACAGATGAGTATATGAGAATTAGATGAAAGCAAAGTAAATGCTCATCCTTAAAGATAGATCCACAGTTGACAATGGATCTTCAATATATCAAAATTACAGATAAACTACTAATGGTACTGTCTAAAAGTTACAGGAACATCAGATCTTTGTGTATTGAAATATCGACTCCTCCCAACAGCAGCAAAGAAGAACTGAAATAATTATCCTGGTAGTTTGTTAAACAGAACAAAGAAACGAAAACATGATAACAGATATTTCAAGATCAACTTGATGGAACACACTGTTAGGAACTGTATGCAATAGCCTGTATGGAATAATAGTTTCTTTCAAAGATAAGTGGAAAAGGTAACTTTTTTAAATTTGGGGAATTGGTCACTAGAGCCAAGATTATAAGAAATCGATAGTTTTTATTAGCCCAAAGAAATAAATCCAGCTGTGTTAAAGGAACAACACAGAGATAACAAGATATTAAAAAATGGGAATTAGGTGGATTTCTAGAGCAAACTTCAGCTAAAAATATTTCTTATACTCCAAATGAGATAACAAGTTCGTTGTTTCAGTAAAATCATTCATGAGTCAATAGGTTCATTGATGGAACACCTTGCAGCATGCTTATTGATACTAGTTTTACAGCTACAACTGTCTTCTCAGATTTTTAATGAAAGATGGGTATTTGTCTCCAAAGGTGAAAAAAGAAGAGAAACTGATGCAAACTAAATGTGTGGACAATGAACGTTGAAAATGAGTGCACATTTGGAACTGAATGTATGTGAAAACATGAATGTAAGGTTAGAATACCTTTAGATAGCTTCACATTCTATGACCAGGAAATACCTTTGCACTACATGGTAATTACTACAACAGTGACTGAACTTCCAGTGGAAACAAGGATGGTGGCCATTGCATTATAAAGAAATGAAATATGTATATTAGAAGTT
Source organism: Tachypleus tridentatus (assembly GCF_004210375.1). Lineage (NCBI taxonomy): Eukaryota > Metazoa > Arthropoda > Merostomata > Xiphosura > Limulidae > Tachypleus > Tachypleus tridentatus. The sequence continues at coordinate 70,178,137 of NC_134837.1, read as the reverse complement.
ATTAGCAATAATTCTTCGTGTAGTGACTGTATCATTGAGGAACCATATATTCTTTGAGAAATTGATGATAGCAAGAATAAAGGCATGTTATATAACTACCCAGAAAGACCAATGTTACCAAAGATAACAAATGTTAATAAAGTGAGATTGTTTTGATGAAAATGAAATATAACTTGGGATACATCTGAAAGAAAAATTCAGATGTTGAAGATTATGATCACGAGATCAAAGAATGAGAGCAAACCATTACATGAGATAAAGAAATTATTAAAATAAGATCAGAAGGAACAGGGACTGATAAAACTGAATACTAGTCCTTGGACATTATCAGTTGTATATGTGAAGAATAAGGATGGGCCTGCAAGGTTCTACATGGATTATTAGGAGATAAGGGAATATACAAAGAAAGATACCATTTACAATGAATGATTCCTTTTGGACATTCTATCTGAATCAAAATGTTTTCAAAACTGAATCTTAGGAATATTTATATTAACTAGTGGAAGTCAAAAAAGCAAGTAGAAAAAATACAGAATTTTCTACAGAAAATCAGTTATGGTAATTTGTTGTCTTATACTTTAGTTTAGGTAATGCTCCTGCTACATTCTAATAATTAATTGTGTGTGTTCTGTCTGAACTACCATGGAACATCATATTTGTCTACTTAGATCACATAATCAAACATGAAAAAACTTTGAAAATGCTTATAAAGAACGATGTAAGGTTCTGGAACAATGGAATAATGAGAAACTTAATGTGATTCTTAAGAAGAGTGAATTATTTCATCAACAAACATGTGTTCTGGGGCACACAGTCAGAGAGGGAGTGTTTATAGATCCATTTTGACTGTGAAAGTGCTTGGCCAACACCAAAGAAACTAACTGCATGATATAAAATAATTTCCTGGACTATGTTCCTATTATTGTCATTTTGTAAAAGTCTTCTCTGAAACAACTTGTCCTTTACATAAATTGCTTGAAAAGCCAAACAAATCTTTTTGGACTCCTGATTGTATACCAGAAGAAAAATTGATAATACTCCCAAAGTAACACACCCAACTCTGAGAGATCCATTCATTTTGGATGCATATGCCAGTAATTTTCTAGTGAGAGCATTTTCATTAAAAGTACAACATAGAAAAAAGCATGTGGATACTTGCTATACCAAAGCAATGAGCACCAAAGAAAGGCATTATATAGCTCGATAAGAGAGAATTAAGAGTTTTTTGAACTGTTATGAATTTACTGTTATACTTTTATTTTGATATCTACATTTGTTTCAGTTTAATGCATGTAATATGTATTGTTAAATGTGTATTGCACAAGTCCCACTTGTTCTCTAAGTTTTTAGAAGATTCTCGAATGTAAGAATCAACAATATATGTTTTACAATAACACTAGCGTATTGCCGGGCCAGCTGAATTTTCAAGAATTTCGCCTAATGAGTATAAAATCTACCCATTGAAAAAGGCAGTGATAGTAATAAAATATTGTTGACTAGCTACAGTTAGTATGTTATAAGCCTCAAAAGCTATAATTGTGATTAACACATTAATGGGAAAACTACATAATTTGACCAGGAACGTTTATAGATTTTAAACATTACAAACTGTATAATTTTAGTGAGTTAACTTAAGATATTAGTAGTTCTACAAGGATATTAAATATCTTCATAGGTAAAAATATCAGCTTATAAACAGTGTGAAGCAAGATAAGAAAAGACAGCTAGCTAGCTTAAGCGAGATGTGACAATATCAACTCAGAATTAATTTGCTCAGTGTAGACTTGGACTGTTGATAAAATATTCAGTTTCAGACCAGACAGAAAACTAAGTATAGTTTGTTAAATATAAGTCAATATTTGTAATAACTATTTGTAATAGTTGTTGTCATAAATTGATTTGAATTTGAAGGGAGGCTACACGAGGGCTATCTGCATTACCCGTTCCTGAATTAGCAGTGTAAATTTGGTTTGTTTTGTTTGAATTTCCCTCAAAGCTACACAAGGGCTATCTGTGCTAGCCATTCCTAATTTAGCAGTGTAAGCCTAGAGGGAATGCAGCTAGTCATCACCATCCACCACCAACTCTTGGACTACTCTTTTTACCAACAAACAGTGGAATTGACCATCACATTATAACACCTTCATGGCTGAAACAGCAAGCATGTTTGGTGTTATGGGGGTTTGAACCTGTGACTCTGAGATTACATGTTGAGCACCCTATCCACCAGGCCATGACAGGTATCATCATAAATTGTAGTGTTATTTGTATATTAAAATATAGTTGTGTTAAGAAGGAAACTGTGTGCATCAATCTTGTTTGTAAATATCATAAATTTGATACATATTGAAAATCAATTAATTCCTGAATTAAAATTTCTGGCTATTTTACATCATAATACCTAACGTACGTAACATAATAAATTGGATAATCGTCCAAGATAAATTATAATACGTAACAGAACCCAGAGTCACTTCCATTCCTAACTGTATGGACAAAAGTTTACACTCTAGACATATTATGGACATATCAGTAGCTAGAAGATTGAAAACTTAACCAAAAAGTCATTAAAACAATTGCTTTCACAACTTTACCCATCATTTTTGAGCAAGTCTATGCCAATTTTTGCTGCACATGTATGTTGTAGTCTGTGGAATGTTCTATGCCTCTGTTGGGTTATAAATATGCCTCCAAAACATAGTTTGAATTACTTAGACAGATAGTGTGATTGTGAGTTTAGCCATAAAGAGCATATAGTAGCAATTTCTAAAATGAAATTATCACAGACTGTATTGTAATAACAGAGTATAGAAGAAATAAATTTTCTTATCAGTATTGCTCTAAACGTATTGAACCAGTCTGCGTAAATTTTGAAGAAAGAGAGATAATTATTTATCGCTCTAGATACAACAATGTATCAAACATTTATTGACATATGACTAGTTTTAATATATTATTTTACAACAAGTGGACTATGTGCTGTTTGTTTATTATTCAAATTTACCATTGTCAAGTCACAGAAACTCAATATAAACAATTCAGCCCATACATAAAAACCTGACAAGTTTAATGTCACACAAAACATCCACATTATTAATAATGTGGCCCAGCATGGCCAGGTAGTTAAGGCACTCAACTTGTAATCTGATGGTCGCAGGTTTGATTCCCTGTCACACCAAACATGCTTGTCCTTTTAGCCATGGGGGCATTAGAATGTGATGGTCAATCCCACTATTCATTGGTAGAAGAGTAGCCCAAGAGTTGGCAGTGGGTGGTGATGACTAGCTGTCTTCCCTCTAGTCTTATATTGCTAAATTAAGGATAGCTAGTGCAGATAGCCCTTGTGTAACTTTGTGTGAAATTCAAACCAAACCTTTAACAGTGTACATTTATTGTATCATAACAATCATTGCCATTATCATTAATTATTAAATGAAATAATAGCCTAAAAGTGGCTAAAAAACATCAAATTTGTTTAAAAAATAATGCACTTTCAAAGACACCATTAATAATACCATAATAATTTTATTATATGTAACAAAAATTTTACCATACATGTATAAAAAATAATTGACACTACAAATATACATGCTAAAAAAACTGATACAACATTATCATTAGTTAGTGTGACAGAAAAGACAACCTTCTACTTTACATATACATAACAGATTCTTTGGTTCAATTGAAAACAAAACAAAGTATCAAACATTTTGATACTTTTGATACCTACATTTATATTTATCCTACTATCAAAATTAAGTATTATATACCTAAAAGATCAATACAATAAAGTAATACTGATTAAAAAACACATTTTTAAAATGTTTTAAAATACCTACTAAAATGTAGACCTCTCTAAAGCACAATTTACACAACTCAGAAGAATTAGGTTAACAACCATATATATTTCACCAATACGAAAAGACTATAGAAAATAGTTGAAATTATTTAATGAAAACAGTAAACTAGTTAGTTTCCCAACAAACACATCTAACAACAGTTTCAATTATTATAAAGTATTATTTTGTAGTGTTTTTGTATTATTATTATCACTATAGTGTTCAAGTAATATAACTATATAGTGCTTATTATAACTGTAGAACACATTCTATACAAACTAACCAGTGTAGCCTTTCCTATACATATCCAATGCCCCAATTTGCTTATCTTCTTGCTGATAATTTACTAATTATTTTCTTTATAAAGAATAAATCATTTCCTTGTAATACAAAAATCTAAAAACAGTATAAAATTTTGTTGAAGACTATATGTTGAATTTATAAGGTTGTACAAATATAGGATATATGATATGATATGTGTGTCAAAGAACCATATACACATGTATTAATTACATTTGAAAAACAGCAATCTTGTACTTACTTTTTTACTTTCAGTGGCTAGTATGAATAAAATTGTGACATGAGAATTCTATTCTCATTTTAAATGTGTTAGAAACAGCAAGTATATAATGCACATATATAACCTCCATCTATATAACACAGAGTCTACAGTACACATATTTAATTCCTCGTTAGTGACATGAATTCTCTTGTCAGCAGAAGAGTGGCACAATATATGTGTACAGTCCTTGTTTCTAAATGTGGAGACTACAATGCATACATAAAACCTCTGGTTAGTAACAAGGAGCCTACTATATACAATAAATATGACATTTTTTTTAATGTTATTTGTTTATGTATATTTATAATGTATATTTATTAAGAAAACCTTAAAGCTGTACACTTTCATTATATACTACTGTTGGTAAAATAAATATACTTTTGTTGGAATATAAAAGTGTATAAAGATGTGCATATTGGTATGACTTGGCTTTAGACTACTATGAATGTATTAGTATGTGCTAAAAGGTTAAATATGGGACTGAAATGTGAAAGCTCTAAAACTATTAATTAGTATGAAGTAACTAAGATGAACATTATCTTACTGGGTATCTTATCATGTAGTATTAGTTATCAGAGAAATACAGAATAAATAGATACATCTCAACATGTACTTTAATTCTTATATATATAATCACACTTCAGATAACAATATATATCACTTGTAAAAAAATAATAAAGAAAACTTTGGTGTCCAAATGTGTTGTTAACTGTCTTTTAGAATAAACTTATTTAGTATGACTATATGAATAAAATTTACTAAAGCTAAGTTTGAGTGTAAACATCAATATTTTTGTGTTAATAAAAGAAAGTTTATGAAGAAAAATTATTTGTTTTTCCCAAAATACACAGCAACAATTTCAATTTGTTAAAACTAAGTATAGGAAGGCAACAATATGTTGAAACAAAATATGAAACAATGCATACATATGACGTATATATACTTATGGATGGTATGTAGGTAAGAACAATTTTAATAAAGCAAAACAATTGCTGCATAATATAAAACAATCAATCAGTCTTTGACTTTTTGGATTTACTTACTTTGTATTTTTGTTATTTTTTTTATGGAACTGTAGTTCACAAGTATGTGTAATATATGTGCAGTCTCTTTATAGATGCAGAAATAATAAGGCAGTTATGTTGGAAGAAAGGGAATCTAATGACATCATCCTTTTATCCTGGATAATTTTTTTGATATATATCAAATAATACAAAGGTCAGACAAGTAAAACTAGAATACAAATTATAATTTGGAAAAGACAAAATGAGTCCTAGCAAGAGATACATCTGAATAAGTACAATCCATACAGTAACGAAGGTATTATATGTAACTTCCACGTAATGACGTGTTATTAGTTTTATTGAACTGAAGAGGAAATTCCCATTTTTCTTTCTTCTGATACTGGTAATTGTTGACTAGGTTTCATTATGCTGTTCATTTACACATATGACTATTACAGACAGTAGAATGCTATCTTAAAGTAATAAGTTTTGCTACAGTGATTTGTTTATAGTGACTTACTTTATATTTTCAATCTCTTTTCACACTTCCCATTTTCAGAGAAGGTACTATTCTCCAACTAGCTGCACACAAGGAATGGTAGTTGTAAATGTAGGACATTATGAGCTGGAGCACTTATAAAAGTGCTCTTAATTGATTAAGTTCTAATTCTAATTCATGTGAGACTTTGAAACAGAGATCAAATCTGATGATTTATGTATGACTTGTTCTTTTTACCTCATCTGAATTGTTTTATCTTTATACATAAAATACATTTGCATTAATAATATTTCTAAAATCTATTATCAATCTGAAAACAAAAACGAAACCAAAATTAACAATATTCTATCAAAAATATAAATATATACAAGTTATTGTATTAAAATAAGGTTTTTAAAAGAAATTAGTTGATGTTAATGAAAACTTAACATGCAAAAAATATACCTAACATAGATAAACTTATTACGTGTAAATAAAAGAACAATAATAATTTTTGAGTTTTTAACAAATTATTGGACGAATGTTTTTCGGGCAATAACAAAAACTGTAATATGTATATATTAAATTATTTATATTATTTGTACCACATAGAGATATTTAGTCATTCTTGGAGAATAAAATCAATTTGTACAGAATTTAATGATGCTTGAATGAAGTTTTAGGAAACAAATGGACCTTTACAGAATTTCTCTTGGTAAAAAAATAGCCCTTCCTGCTAATAAAAAATCTAATAATATTTGTAAGCCATTAAAAAAATTAGCTCAAAAATATTAGCAAGTGATATAGTAAAGATTTGAAACTATATAATGATATGGAATATCTCTTTCATACCAGCAATCATAAAAAGTTCATTAATAGAATTTTGGTACTTGCTGAGTGATGGCACTAGCTCAGACACTATATTGTTTTCAAACTCAATATCAAACATTCATAATAACCTTACTTGATCATATTTCAAATATATTCAAGAAAATGTAGACTCTAATACCGAAAATTTGAGGATACCACAAACATTATTTTGTTTTTCAGACTTTTTTCATCTTTTCTTCAAGTTTCTACAAAGAAAAAAAAACAACATTTATTTGAAACAAAAATAAACAAAGTGTTAACAATAAATTGTTTTTCGAGGTTTTGAAAACTGTGAATATTCACATGTAAATTTTATGTGAAACTTCAGTTATAAAACAACAGGTTGACATTTTTATTGATTTGCTCATTTCAAACTAATATGTTTGACATTTTGGAGAACTGTAAATTGTAGTCATTTATTTTGTAAATTTTTAAAGATACACATCAACATGAATAAAAAATCGTTTTAGAATTTACATTCTAAAATTTGATGACATAATATATTGGGTCAACAAAAGACCTATTGGTCCATCTAGGTTGTCCCATCCAATAAACTAAAATAAACAACCTCAAAGCAAGCCTTTATCATTCAAATCTTTATCAAGCCTATCCCTTAAAGTTGCTTAAATTTACTGCCTTCACTCCACACCCAAAGGCAACTCATTCCAAAAACCAACCATCCTGCTAGAATAATTAGCTGAAGATGACTCTTACCTTGTCAGAATTTACACTTGTGTACCCTAGTCTTACCTTTCTCCCCATTAAGAATGATAAAAGATGGTGCATCAACACTATCAATCCCCTGTACAATAGTAAACACCTAAATCTCCTCTAACACCTCTTTTTTTCTTCAAGATAAAATTTAACAAATCTTAAACTCTCCTCATATGACAACCCCCCTCCATCCCAGGTATCATCTTAGTTGCCCTCCGTTCAACTATTTACATCAATTTAATATCCTTCCTAAGGTACGAAGCTCTAGACTGAACACAATATTCCAAATATGGGCTAACCAATGACCTATACAATGAAGTTACACCTCTTCTGATTTTTTATTCCATATTTCTGTAGATAAGTGGCTTAAGAGACTGATCTACCAATACTCTAACATACCTTTTTTACATAACACTGTCAAGGTTATTCCCATTCAAATTATGATAACCCACATGCATTATCTTACATTTATTATAATTAAAACCCATTTGCATTTTATCCATCCAACTCACTAATTGATCTACATCCTTAAATGAAGCAGCACCATCTTCCTCACAATCAGCAACATCCAAGGCCTTGATATCATACAGATGATATATCAATAATATCATCTGTATTATTGATGTAAATAAAAACAAGAATGAGCCTTAAGTATCTCATTTACATAGTTTAACTGAGCCATCATTTTTAAGAATTCTCTACTTTCTTCAATCTAGATACTTTCTAACCAATTAGCTAACGTATCTCCCACATCTGTTAAGGTAAGTTTGTTTACAAGCCTTTTATGTGGCATCTCATCAAATGGTTTCTGAAAATCCAGATAAACAAAATCTACACAAGCAGTAACTTTTGACATTCTTTGAAAAAGCTTTGAAAAGGTTTTCCTTTAGTGAAACCATGTTGGCTATCCAATAAAACTCTAAATTACTTTGTAAAGCATCCTTTAATAGACTTTCCAAAACTTTCCCCACAACTGATATAAGATTAATGGGTCTATAATTACTGGGACTATTTTATCCCCCCTCTTGAAAAGAGGAGTTACATTAGCTAACTTCCAATCTTCTGAGATTTAAGGACTGACAAAAAATAGTAGCAAGTACCCCACATATCAAATCCTTATTCTCCTTCAAAACCCTTGAGGAAATATTATCTGGTCCAGGACCCTTATCATTTTATAAATTTCCTAATTTTTCTTAACCAGCTCAGAATCAATGTGATCTTTTTTTTTATCAGACTGGTTAACTGATCATTTGAGCTACTAAAAATTTGTAGTTAGTTTTAACCATCTCTATTCAAAATGCTTCATTTCATTAAATAGATATTGATCTAGAAATGTTTTGAAATATGAGATCCACATAACTGTGCATTTACAATATCAAGCATAAATTAAATTAATAACTTGAACCACATTAATCAGGAAAGGTCCTTATTAACAATGATATATAACATTCACTGAGAAGTCAACTTAACTTCACAAACAATGCTAAAGTAAAAAAAGTTGTAAGTTTATTAACTCTGTATTACTTTATAACAAAACCAAAGTACAATATTTACAAAATGAATGAAGTAACAAATTCACTAACTCAATAATCAATCTTCTACAAACAGACTCACAAAATCATTCTTCATCTACTTAAGCCTAAGTCATATTTTACAGTACTTAAGTCATTTCCTAAATCTTCAAAAAGGTTCTAGTCATTACTACTGCTTATCATACAACTTTAAAACCCAACTAACAAAACGACAATACAAATATAATTTATAAAAATAGTTTACAACATTATCCCTCTGCTGGATCGTGAAGTCCCTAGTACAATCTTATTACATAAAGAACAGTGGAATATGAAATTTAAACTCACATGATTAATGATAAATTACTGTTGAAAGTTAACATAACTTGATAGTTTATAAATATAATTATTATTAATAACATGTGTAAACCAAAGTGCAATCAAAATGTTTATTAACAAAACAAAATATTATATCTTTACTTAATTACTGTCTCTAAATTGTCCAGTCACCAGATCTTTTTGTGGTTTTCAATGGCTTATGATATACAGAACAGATGACTGAAAGAATCCACTTGTGGCTCCATTCATGGTAATAATCTGAAGTAGTCTCAACAGGAATTTTGGATGTTTCAGCAGATTAATATTTATCTGGTGAAGTCTCCTTTGGTTACCAGTTGGCCATTCTCAAACAAACATGCTTGCAAAGATTATCATGACAGATGACCATTCTGGATTTTGCTCTTTTACACTTCAAGTTTATTGTCTTTATTATCATGAAATTCCTTCATTTTTTCCAATGGAAGTTCATCCCTTGATGCTGTAACTGTTGAATAATGTACAGGTATTTGTTGGTAATAGATGAAAATGTTTGTAGCAAGTATATACTCAAATCTGCATTTCTGAGCAAAGATTTCTCCCACATATATATATATATATAAGATGTATGTATATGTATGTATGTATATATACATTCTTTCTCAATGCCAATTATCCAGATATCATGTTGTGTAGTGAAACTTCTTGCATTGATGGTAACTTCCACTTTTCCTTTTGCTCAAACTTTATAACAACTTGATATTCTCAAACCTCTTTCCCCTTGCTTCACCAATGAAGGCAGTTTCTCACATTTAATTACTAGATTATGTCAATCAAAAGTAACTGTAAAACCAGTGTCAATCAAAACTGTATGAGGTTCTTCATCAATGTACAGTTGACTTGTGGAATGAGTTCTTTGAAATTGAGGCAGACAGAGTACTCCCATTTTCAGGTGTAATGGTCATCTTTTCCTCACTTACATCAGTTTCTTTTCATGTTATCCTTTAGAAGCTGTTTTAATTTTCAGTTGGCTTTTGTCTGAGGATCCTGGCAGGAAATCCTATTAAGTTTTAACTGAAGCATCTTTTGTTCTGTTGTTTACATCTTCTATTCTCAGTATGTAATTGTCTACTTAATATTTTGAGTTCTGTCAGAGTCAGTTTATGTTTCCAAACAGTTTAATCTGATGAACTCATATTTACTGGATGTGTTTTCAGACCTTTATCAGGAACTTTAATGGGTTAAAATTGGATAACTTCCTTTAAAGATGTACGCCTACCTTGCTTTACTGTAGTTCACATATTCTCATCCATTATGGCATCTATAAGTTGGTTATATTCCAAGGAATCCATCATTTCAAATGGAGCATTTGTAATCAATAAATGATCAAGTCTGTAGGAAATATGGGTAAGATCTTGACCTTCTAACAATAATGCTCCTACTCTTTGCTTTGGATGCGGCACTCCAAATCTATTTGATATTTAAAACAGCAACCAGTTCCTTGTAGTTGTTATTGCTCTCTATTGGAAGTTTAATTAGTTGATTAGATATTTCAAATAAGCAACTAGATGAATAACTTGGTTATCACTATTCACTTTAACAAATACATCAGATTAGGACTGATATGCCTCCCATGGTACCTTTCCATTACATTTTCTTAATTTTTCAATTTGATGAAATTATTAAACTGGTTTGTTAAATTCCATAATTTGATGAGATACTGGACTATTGGTACAGAGTATGTTTTCAAGGAAGGTCCTGCAGTCATAGGTGGTACAGTTTGTTTGTTTGGAACTAATCACAAAGCTACACAATGGGCTGTCTGTGCTCTGCCAAACACTGGTATCAAAACCAAGTTTCTAGCATTTAAGCCCACAGACATACTGCTGTACCACTAGGGGCTGGTGGTACAATTACAGAGCTAAAAATGTAAGCCAGATAGGTTCTTTCATTTTATACTGCATTGTTAACAGTGTTTGAGATCAGAATTCGTCAAAAGATGTACATAAAAGTGTACCAAGTTTGTTCTCTGCATTTCATGATACAGTTTACAAATTTTCTATGCTGACATTGATATGATACTGTACTTCATTTATTTCATTTTCATAAATCCTTCTCTACATTTCATTTGACCTTTTCAATGTCAATCCATACATACTTTCTATTTTGTTTTATCATCAAACTGTTTTGGGTTCACAATTATTCTGTAAATATCATGTTTCATTCTTGTAATGCCTTTCTTAAATTCTTTCTTCTGGATATTCTTTTAATTTTCTGTCTTTTTTATCATCTAGCATTTTTTAAACATTTCCAGCAAATCTTGCTTTGAGGATTGTGTTTGCATTAATTTTACTTTTACAAAAACAATTTCATTTCCACACCAGTGTTGTACCAGTTTCTTTATTTTGGTGGGTTCATTTGCATCACTTGATAGAAATAATGCAACATCTAGTCCACTTAATGATAATAAATGTCATATATGCCTACGACTTCAAGTCATAGCTAACATTCACTGAAATGATAGGCCTAAGTTCACAAATAATGCTAAACAGTCACTAACTTCTAAAACTCCTTGTGTCTGTAGTACTTGTAATATTTCTTGTACTTCATTAAAATACAAACTCAATATTCCCAAAACAAAACTAATTAACTGTCTAATAGTAACAGACACACTGAATATCTAATTCTCTAAATCCTCATTTTCTGTGCATAGCCTAATTCATATTTTATACCATTGAAGTCATTTTAAACTTTCAGGAAGAATTAGTCATCATGCTATGCCTAACATGCTGCATCTAAACTCCCTTGGCTAAACAACAGTAGAAAGGTCTAAATTTTAAAATAATCTGCTGGAAAGAAATATGTACTTTTTCATTCAGATAAGGATAAGTTAAAGATGGGAAGGTTAACTCCTTACTGTTATAATTTACTTACCATTCTCTTAATATAACAAAGAACATTTATCCATATGAAAGAAGCCACTCCAACGTAAGCAACCCTCATGTGTGCTGGTACAAAGAAAAAATTGATGTACTGAACTGGGAGCCAATATGTACAGCTCAACTAGAAATTAAAAAAAAAGCTTTTTGTTAAATGAAAAATGCTCTTGAATACCTTATCTTAAACTTCTTTCATTTTATTTTGAAACTGTTCCAAGTGTTTTGAATGAAGACAATACATGTAAAACTAACATATATGACTCTTAATAGGTTTTAAACAACATACTGTTCAATGTTTTGGTATAATCTTACATATTAAATTAATTGTTCCTTCTATGGAGAAACGATTAAATGAGTCAATGTTGTCTTCTATTTCAATACTAATTAAACAATTTGTTTTAGTTATTATTATTTTATATTACTGAAATATATCAGGCTGAAGAGAAAACAAAATATAGAAGTCTAAATCAAGTTTTAAAAACAAAAATATGAAAATAATACATTACTTTTGGCATTATGGAACTAAACTGACAATCTGTGACTGACATGTGCAATTTATCTGTATTAGTTTTAAACCTAAACATGTATATATATATATCAAATACATCTTATGGCCAAAAAAAACATTCATAGTGAAGTCACCCTGCTGATGAAATAACAATTTACTCATCACCAGATTGTTTTTATTTCTCATCTTTCCACATAACTTGCTCTGATCACAAGTTAGTATCAAATCCAGGTACAGTACTTATGAATATGCTTATGTAATATAAGACAATTAGAATCAACTGGGAATTACAAAGAATGTTAAAATTTTGCAATGTACTTACCTGATAGGTGTGAAGCCACTTGCATTTTAGTTCGAAGAAAATATCCTGTTTTTCTTCTAAAATACTCATTACTACCATAAAAAACAAACAAACAAAAAAATGGAAGTTTATTAATTTACTTTCTTTATAAAACAAAACTTTTGAGATGATAAATTAATTATTTACAAATTAATTTCAAAGAATTCAAAGTAGTCTTTCTGTTCATCTTAATCTAAAGCTTGGGGCAGCCTTATGAAAAATAATAAGCATTTGACTACCTCAAATCAATAGTTACCAGTGAATCTCTGTTAATCCTTACAAACTGTTAAAATATAGGGATTTCAGAATCTAGAAGGTTCATTGATAAAAAAATATTATGAAAGTATCAATCCAGTTATAAGTTCAATGCTTGCCATGCCTTACAAGGCACACAGAGCCAGTTCTTTGGATTCCAGTTCCAACAGCAAGAATGGACAAGAATGGTGATCCATTCTATACTAGACAGAATGTCTGTCCATCACGAATTAATCTCTATCTAAGAGCCAAGTACCCATTGCACAGCTTGGTAGACTGGAACATGTGGGATAAAATGTCTTGCTCAAGGACATAACAGTATGGCACAGGCCTGCCTCAGACTTGAAACCATCTGACCACAAGTTCAAAGCATAGAGCCACTAAACAAAATGTCTTGTATAAACTTGTACAAGGTTGTTTGAAAACAATCACCCTTCCCCAGCCTTACATCTCCACACTATACAAACCATGGATCATATGGATATAAAGTACATTCTGCTGTATATGCAATATATATTTGTTGCTGGGACTGAGGAACATTTATGTTACATGAGACTGTTAACAAAAGGTCTCCACAAGAATGAAGTACAATTGATATAGAGAAGAAAGAACAGAGTACCTACCTCAATACCATGTAAATCAATGTCTTGTTTGCAAAGAAGAGAACTTATGCCATTGAAGGGATTGTTTCATGGTTATTAACCACCATCTTTTTGATCAAAATCCTACATGTATGACCTCAATCATGAAGTAATCTCCACTGTAATGGAGTTATTTTGTTTGTGCCCAGCAGTGAGATTCTTCTTAAAGAAGTGTAACTTCACTGTGTGTCGAGTATCACATCTTGTAAAAAGTCAGTACTGCCTCTCCATACAATATTCATTGCACACATCCAAGAAATTTAAAAAATAATAAACTTCATACACTGGCTTCCAAAAATAAAGCATTATCATACTTGAAATATCAAGTAAGTCCATTACCAATTTTTGGTGAGTACAAGCAGAATTTAACCTCTGGCAGTATGCTCTAGACCTACAATGTATATGATTTTGAGATAATATCTCAATGTAATTTTGCAAATATTTGAATTTAGGGATGTATGTTATTATTTGAGACTCCAACATGTACATATTTTCACCAACTAGTGAAGAATACAAAGATAGATGAATTATCACAAATCAACTGGAAAGATGTATATTTCACAAGTTCATAACTACACTATATCTTATATTACTCCTTTTGCAAAATATTTCAGATTAAACATATTAAACATATATGTGTAAATACAGTTACAGATTTAATAGAGCAAGTGGAATACATAAGTATAATGACCTAGCTCAGAATGGGCTGTACTTTATTAGAAAACATGAAACTTAAGTAGCATCCTTTTCTTAGAAACATAGGTTTTTCTAGTAATTATGTTTTATTTTAAAAACATAGGTTTTTCTAGTATGTAATTATTTGCTGAGCTATTTGGTCTCTCAGTGTTCAATTGCCTTTTTTTTTTTTTTGAAAGATTTGATTAAGTTATTCTGAGAAGATGACTTGTTTGGATGTTTAGGAGTAGATTAGCTAGACTTGACTGAGTTATTTCAACAAAATGGCATTTAATGTTTATGGAATCATTAACTAGGTTTGTATGAATTAGCCCGGCATGGCCAAGCGTGTTAAGGCGTGAGACTCGTAATCTAAGGGTCACGGGTTTGCATCCCCGTTGTGCCAAACATGCTCGCTCTTTAAGCCGTGGGGGCATTATAATGTGACAGCCAATCCCACTATTCATTGGTAAAAGAGTAGCCCAAGAGTTGGCAGTGGGTGGTGATGACTAGCTGCCTTCCCTCTAGTCTTACACTGCTAAATTAGGGATGGCTAGCACAGATAGCCCTCGAGTAGCTTTGTGCAAAATTAAAAAAACAAACAAACAAACAAACTTGTATGAATTATTGTTAATTAGCTAGATTTGATTGGGTGATTAACTAGGACTGTATGGGTTAGTGTTAATTAGCTACATTTGATTTGGTGATTAAGTATGTTTGTATAGGTTACTTTGACAACATGATTTGGTTTGATACTTAAGTAATGTAACTAAAGTTAATTGGCAATTTTGGTATTATGATGCAGTTGGTCATTTGAATCAGATTATATAGCTATAACTAACTTTGATTTGATTATTTCAACAAAATAGATTTTCATTTAAGAAAATTATGGCTTTTGATACGGTACTTTCCCTCCGCTTGTAAGATTAGATAGAATCCCACATTGAAATGGAGGAAGAAGCAGTGTGAGGGAAGTGCAAACATATTCCCTGTAAGTCAACTACATCCAAAACCTCACTCATTGAGTATCAGCATCCTCACAAGTACAGAATGAGGATCATTCTGTCTTCACCTCAAATTCTATAATCCAGTGAAAACCTCTCAGAAAGCTCCAGGAAAGCATAGGGTAGCCTAATTCCAAAGATCTGGGAATCCAAGGGAAGTCCACTTGACTCCTGCAAATGTGAAACAAGCCTGAAATGACCCAGGTCACCAATAAATATGTAACAACAAAGGAAAACCCATTCAGAAGGAAAGATGGTCAATCTGAAACCTGTATAAGGACTTATGTGATTGGTTCACTCATTCTCCAAATTCTCACTTGCTATGTACTTACATTCACAAGATGGTAAAAAGAGAGCACCCAATTGGAGGGATGAACTGCATTTAGGCATCTCATCTCTAGGAAGATCACCACCATCATACTCTGAACTGAATGGATATAGCCATTATGTGAAACCCACCCACCAGGTTGCCTTAATGGTCAACCACCCCAGTGATTTGAAACTAGGAAGTGGTAGGGACTCCTGTACTCCACTGGAAGGGGGAAAAATATGCAATGGGGAATCTGGAGAGACAGCAATACCCAAGACAATGTAATGGGTCATCACAAAACCATATTTTTAGAAGTGCACCAAACTGATTTATTCAGTCTAGGCATGGCAGGATGGACACCAATCCTCTTCTGCTTTATCCATTGCATGCATGGATGGTACAGTCAGAGACAGGCACATTATGACACAGTTAAAAGTAGGAATTTGAACTTCAGTGATCTTATGAAACACCCCACCTCAAAGGTGAGCACACATAGCCATGGAAAATGCATAAAAATCAACATGGTTTATAGTGCATATTTGATAGCTAAATATCTGTAAATGGTTATACTTATCCAAGTGGAACCCATTCTAATTACAGATAGAATACCTGGTCAGGCACAACTCATCCCAAAGTGGAATACAAAGCTGAAGCAGTTGCACCTGAAAGAAAGAAAAGCATTAGTAAAGACTTATCTTGGGTCACAGTCACACCAAAGTCTGTAGAAGAGCTACAGGTGGCAGGCAATACCTTGAAGAATCAGAAACAATGATTTGATGTAGGTAGTCAGAGATGAACATGTGTGGAGTCATCCACATGCTAATATCTTAGAATTTCTGTAATGGCTAGTGAAGATGAGTGGCAAGAGAGAAGGTAAGGTAATGAATTTGATGTGAGGAAACATGAAAGAGATCAGATTGGTTGAAATGTCAAACCCATTTGGTCAGGATAACCAGGGAAATGTCATAGGAAAAAAAAGGTTACCAGGAGTAAAAAGGCAGGAATAAGGAAGCTGTACAAGTAATAAAATAATGGAGGATATGGACAGGACAGAGAAGTTTATTCAGATCAGGATGAGAGCAGATATGAGAAATAGAGGATAAGCAGATAGGTGAAAAGGAGGACTGACCTTCTAAAGCCATAGAGGTCTTAGGAAAAAGAAAGTACAATCTGGAGAAAGGACATGATAGGAGGAGAGGTACAAAGTCCTGACAACATCAAGGACAAAAATATCAAACTTATGATGTTTGCAGGTCAGGAAGATTAGGAAATTCACCTTCAACGAGATGTGAAACAGGAAACACATAGACAGCAGTTCAAACAGAAGTAAAGGGAGAGCATGAAGGGCCACATTAATGTCCCAGTCCAGGAGTGATGGATGCCTCAGTGACAGATAGAATCAGAAGAAAAGGATCAACAGGGGAAAACCCTGCATAAATGGGAAAAATGGAATATATATGATAGCACTGCCCATACTGAGAAATCAAGGAGACTAAAGAACCCCTCTCAGAGCCACATGAGAAACTTGAAGATACTTGCAACTGTAGTGTGAGAAGCCCAGGATAGTGTTAGTTATCTTCAAACACCAGATGTAAGATTTCAGTTGTTTAAGAATGTTAAGAAACTCATGTAGATAGCTTTGATGTGCCATCTTTTTTCATAAGTAATGGTGAGAAAGATAGGATTATGGAATATAAATATAACTTTTGGCAAGGTAGGAGTCATCTTCAGATAAGAAAGTTTTATTTTTCTATCAGGAAAGTTGACCTTTGGTATCGGTTGTCTTCAATTGTGTTAAATGTAGTTAATTTAAGGAATTTTAAGAGATGTCTTGGTAAATATGTGAATAATAAAAGCTGGCTTTGAGTGTTTAGATTTTAGTTTAAAGTTTTGTTAAGTACATGGGATGGTGTAAATGGACTAACAGATACCTTGTTATCTTGAAATTAAATGTACACATGATGTAAAGTTTTATCACAAACTTGAGTTCCATATGCCTTGTTTTTAAATAATCACATGTGAGCCACTGTAGCTTAAAATCAATAACTCAGTTGAAGCTTCAGCTGATGTTCCAAATATGGCAATGCTACCTTGGACTCAGCAGATAACCCGATGTTTCTCTGAAAACATGTGCAATCCTGCCTTACTGTATCTCTTGCCTACTGGTGAAGACTTTACATAATATCCTGGAAATTTTCTTAGAGAAGAATGATGACATACCGTTTTTATTCGTTTATAAGACGATTCGCTTATAAGACGGGTCCCAACTTCACCTGAGAGATTGTCGATATTCTGTTTAGACTCGTTTATAAGACGAAGGAAGGAAAGCAGGTAACGAGAGAAAAGTGAAAAAAATGGAAATTAATAGAAACCTAATTTTGGGTTTCGTATACGATATTTCGATTTCAGATTAGAAGGAGAAAAATAGAAGAGATAGAAAAGTGAAAATAAATGAATAAATCCAAACTCGGTGTTCAAGCGTTTAATGGAATTTCATCAACTATTTTATTTACTGTATGATAAATATTCATATTTAAAACACATAACAAAGAACAATCTAACGCACAAAACTTATCACAACATATTTCAGTATCAAAGTACGTTTATGCTAACTTTTAAACCACATTTCTTCAAAGTATTAAAAGAGTTTACGCAAACTGCACTTTAATAGAACACAGCAAATCAGTATGCAAGTTATGAAATTCAAAAGCCTTCAAATTATTCGTTGTCGCTATCTCCAAACAGTTCATAAAACTGCTCCTCGGACAATCCATCATCGTAGAGGTCACATTCCTCCGTGTTCTCCACAATCACAGATCTAATAATAACAAGATAGCTCACTTCCCTATTTTCACTGTCTGAAATATCTGCACAGTTCTGAGTGAACTAAATTTATTTTCTATGTCTGTAGACCTCGCCTATAAGACGGGCCCCCCCAATTTGAGCCCGAAATCTCGAGGAAAAATCCCCGTCTTAAAAGCGAGTGAACACGGTAATTCAAGTTTTTATCAATTAAGAGCATGAGATTTAATTAATGAAACAACAGCAAAAAACAAAATAGCTAACAAACTTTAGGTGAGCTTATCTCACAGAAATTACTCATAATATTCTGAGTGATAACAGTGGCACAACAAATAACTTTAAATGTTCAGCACTTTGTAAATGAAGTTTATGCACTGCTGGCAAAGAATTCTTTCAATAAAATAATAAACATGCAAGTTTCACAAACATTCTCTCTGGAACACAAAATCCTTCTAAAGTACACATCTATGTATAACCTATTTCTCAGCAGCAGTTTTTTTACTATAATGCCCCCCAGTGGCACAGTGGTATGTCTGCAGACTCACACCACTAGAAACTGGGTTTCAATACTCATGGTGGGCAGAGCGTAGATAGCCCATTGTGTTACTTTGTGCTTAATTCCAATTAACAATCAACATCTTTACTACATTTAGACAAAAGTGGAAAATAAATCATTCCTCCACAATCATCCAACACATCAAGTTAAACATAGTCCTTCACGTAACTGCACTAAACAGATGTCAAAGGAATTCTTTAACCTAACAGCACTTACCAAATGGAATGATCAGATAAACCATTCCATTAATTTTATAACTCAAATGAAATTATACTTTTCTTTCAGTACATATCCACAAGTGGGCTTTCAAATCTTAAATTCCACCCCTCAGAACTCCCCCACAGTAAAAATAACTAAACCTATAACAACTTTTAACATCTGTATCAAGACTCCACTAATTTTTCCACCCTTTATTATATACACCCAAAATCGTTTAAGTCATTCAGTTTTTATGATTAAATTATATTACTTAAACCAATCATCATTCTAGTCGTTTGCAGCTAAACTATTCCCAGCATGTTAATATTCTTTCAATACACATTGATGTCCAGATGTTAAAATAACCTACAATTTGTAATTACGTGTTTATTGTAGCAAATCCCTAATAAGATAAATTGAAAAGTCAATACATATAATACCTATCACTTATTTTACTTGCCTGTGACTTATCCATGCAAGCTTTCATGTGATCGAACAATGAATATTAATACCAACATCGATTTATAAGGCGATACTTACACTACTACGATTACTACTAGTATTACTATTACACAATATTGGTAACAATGATATGGTACTTATAAAAAGCTATGCATTACCTACAAAAAATAAATAAAATAATCATTGAAATGATATTTTTTAAATGTATGATGGCGTTAGGGATGGGTGATTCCCTTCCCCCTTTTTTAATACGTTGTTTTATATATAAGGTTAATTATTTACTTTGTTTTTTGCGCACCAATATCGCCAATGATTTTGAATACAAGGATGCTAAGTACATTTATCATAGAGCTTATTTTTAATATTAATGTTACTCACCTACGTAAAATACTGCTAATTGTATTGGTGCACACAACCCTTGATCAAGAAGTACTTTTTTTATAACAACCTTCGAAGCAGTTGATGGTAAAGTTTTATCCAATAAATGATACCATCCATACAGAGCAGGTGCAAATAAAAATGTTCCTAAAAAACCAAATCGTTTAACAGCTAGCCAGTCGAACTTCTCTCCAGATTGCTCCGCTTGCCTTATAATGTATTGCTGTCCAAGTTCGGCCGTAATGTACATCGAACCGTAAGCAAACACATTCGAAATAAACGGTCTTTTACGAAAAGAGCTCGTAATTGCAGTAATTATAACTTTCATTATTTACTTTATTCGCATTGAATGTAACAAGTTGTCTACTAAACGCGTAATATTAAAAAACAACAACAAACGAATATGTGTTGTAGCTTTTATTTCTTCGTGGTATCATACCCAGAGTTACATACATTTAGCGAGTGATGTGCATTTACTGAAATCAAATAGTAACATGATTAATATTCCAGTCAAGGCCTTCTTTTCACCATCGCCATATCAGATTACTTTACATAGCACCAAAGTTGATAGAAGAAAAAAACAAGCCATGAATTTTGGAAAACGAAGCCCAAATAACGCATTACATATATGGTACTGTGTGTCAAATTTCCTATAATCTATCTCTAAGCATATTTATTTCTCTCTTCCAGTGCAAATAAAACTGATAAGTTAATTTTAAAAGCCACTACATTGAGCAATAACCTCAACGCGTTACCATTTTCTTCGAACAAAATATAGTGTTATGTAGTACAGAACCTTGAACAATCAATATGGAACAGCCATCCAACTGCAAACATCGTAACCGCATTCGGCTCCCCAAATTAATTTTGGCATTGAAAAACGTAAACAAAGATGAGGCTTTAATATAGAAACTAAGTACTTCAGTGACGGGTTAATTTGTAGGTGCAGAAATTTCGTTATCATATATATATCGATTACTCAACCTGTCTTGTTTTATATGTCATGAACAATTAAATATCTGTTGAAATTAAGGTAAATTCATACAATTTGTACAACGAAACTTAAGTTTAAATACGTGTGAATTATTCTTTAATCATGCAACCATGCACACGTGATTTTGTTCAAAAACAAGCAAACTAACAGATTGTTTGCTTGTTTGTTTTTGAATTTCGCGCAAAGTTAGACGAGGGCTATCTACGCTAGCCACCCCTAATTTAGCAGTGGAAGACTAGAGGGAAGACAGCTTGTCATCACCACCCATCGCCAACTCTTGGGCTACTCTTTTACCAACGAATAGTGGGATTAACCATAATATTATAACGCCCTCACGGCTGAAAGAACGAGCATGTTTGGTATGACGGGGATTCAAACCCACGACTCTCAGATTACGAGTCGAGCACCTTATCCACCTGGCCATACCGGACCCATTTCGCTAAAAAACAAAGCGACTGGATACTATTTGTAATGCAAGATGAATAATATCGATTTATATTGAAACACTAAACAAAGTATACATCTTGCACAGAACACTAAGGGGTGGGAAAGAAAATGAACAGAACAGTAAAACATTAAATATAAATGAAGAGAAAACGGAAATTAAAATGGAAAAAATATTGTTGTAATATTCTTCTATCACTGATGGGTCTTTTAAAGTTATTTAGCAAAAACAGTTGAATATCTAATCTATGTGCCAATCATTTATTTCATCCTTTAATGCTTTTACAAGTTTGAACGTTTGTAGCCATGAACTGTAGTAGGCCTAAGTTACAAATAACCTTCAAACTTCCCCACAGTAGTAGGATTAAAGTAAATTCGACTTAGTTGCCCAAAATAACTCAATAAGTACGATAGTAAACACTAATTTAAATACTTCTGGAAAAGCGATTGACCGTTATAATTACCTAAAAATAACTCTTCATGTTTCACAGCTATCTCCTGAGTATAATATAGTCTTATTTCATTTATACCGATCGAACAGATTATAGGCTTAAATTCAAAAATAATTTAAATACAAAAGTCCTCGATAATGATGCTAAAACTAACTTATAAATACAAAACGTTTCTGTGTTTTTGTACAATTTCACGGCTAATTGATTGAATAACTTGAATACAAGCAATAACCGACACTTCACTGAGTTCACCAATGGCAAAGTGGCATGTATGCGGACTTGAGCTGCTAGAAACAGGCATTTCGATACCTGTTGTGGGCAGAGCACCGATAAACTTTTGTGTAGGTTTGTGCATAATAACTAAATAAACAAACACTTTACCGCATTCTCAAGTATTACTAATTCACTATTCAATGAATATTTTCTGAAAGAACTGTCTACTCATATTTATTTCTGATGCACACTTGAAGGAATGTAGTATATTTTTGTCTTTATTGTAAAGATGAGCCACAGCTCGCAAACAACTACATTATAACATTGAAAATATTTGTTAAAAATGTGCCAATTAAAGTCCACATAACAAGAGCAATTTAATTTACATAAATAATAACGTTTGCTAAAGGCTACAATCACTTGTAGGCATAAAATACTTATAAACTCACATAATTTCATGGATAACTGATAGACAGCAAACATAACAAGTAGTAACTAATTCAGTTAATTGAATCCATGAGCATTCCTCCCTGGAAAATGAGAAACATAAATATTTATTTATTCAGCCTTTGTGTATAGATTTTTATTAAATTCACAATTTCACACTACTTTGCTCCCTCCTGGAAAACTTTGCCTCTTCCTGGAATAATTTCTCTGGACGCCCATAATTGGATCCTGGGCAGATGGATACAATAGCTCTCATTGTCTAAATCACTAAAAGACACTGGTTTAACAAATTTACTAAATATTCGTTAAAATATTTTAACTGATTCTCGTATTTATATCGTACCAATGTTTCCGCATATTCCACGAAATGTCCAGATTCTAAATTTTCAGTAATTTTCCAGATATTGCATCATTTGCATTATGCAACAGCTAACAAACGAACATTTGAATTAAAATAATGAAGTATAGCTAATAGTAGCATGTCTATCAAACAACAATTATTTAATTCTGTCTAACCAATCAGTCAAGAGTGCTTGATATAACTTGATTCTGGCGATTACTTTAAGATCCGAGTAGTAAGCTTTGCATATGAAGGAAAAGGTAAAGATCATGTTAGCAGAAAATACCAGTAATTCAGAATTTTCTAATTCCTAATTTACTAATGAAAATTTTAAAAAATGAACTTATAGAGATATAAAATTTGGAAAGTTTACAGCATTCCAGAGAGGAAACAAGCTCCTGCTGAGATTTTCCAATATCAATAAAGTTGGAACTTCCTTTTTAAAATTCAGAAAATGGAAGAAATAAAGTTCTCGATAGTAACAGAACATATTGGTAATTTTGATTCTCTCTTGTTAATTTGTCCATGCGAATGAAAGGCAAGAAGCAATGGAAAGTTTCACTAATTGGACTTTAAAAGATTTAAAAAAAGTCGTCAGCTTCCCAGGTTGAGATAAACTCTCTTCTCATACTCTGATGCTCAGTTACTTTGACTCTTCATTTTGAAAATCCTATATCAACCCATGTTAATGCTGTAGCGAATTTACTGTTATACATTTATTTTAATATTTGTGTGTTTTTCAGTTTAATATATATATTTAGAAATGTGTGTAACTTATATTGTTAAATGTGTATTGCGTAAGTCTCGCCTGTTTTCCAGGCCCGGCATGACCAGATGGTTAAGGCACTCGAATCCCCGTCACACCAAACATGCTCGCCCTCTCAGCCATGGAGACGTTATAATGTTACGATCTATCCCACTGCTAAATTAGGGACGGATAGCGCAGATATCCCTCGTGTAGCTTTGGGTAGAATTCAAAACAAACCAAACCAAACCTGTTTTCCAAGTTTGTAGAACATTCTCGAAAGTAATAATAAAAAATATATGTTTTACGAAAGCAGTAGCGTATCTTTGAATATTGTTGCCAAGTGCCTTAAAGTTTATAAATCGATGCGACGAGAGACTGTTTTAATATTGTTGGTCTGCTACAGTCAGTATACTATAAACCTCGGAAGCTATAATTTTGATAAAAGTTTATTAATCGAAAAACTACAGATATTTGACCAGAAACGTTTACAGATTTCAAACAATACAAAGCGTTTAACTTCAGTGAATGAACCTCGGATATTAGTATTTCTACGAGGACAATAGATATCTTCGTCGGTAAAGAACTGGTAAGCGGCGTGAAGCCAACCAAGAATAGACAGGAAGCTAGTTTCAGGGAACTATAGCAATATCAACTCAGAATTAATTCGCTTGTTGTGAACCTGGACCATCGATAAAATATTCAGTTTCAGACCAAATAGAAGATTTAATATTGTTTGTAAGTTTATGAATTCATGATGTTGTATATAACTCATTGTTTGCAATAATCGTTATTGTAAATTGTTAATTAACTGTCGATATTTATTAAATGTATGATATTTGCCAACAAGATTGATACACACAATTTTGTTTCTTAACACAAATGTATTTAAAAAACAAAAGTTTATAATAATGGTTATCAGAATTAGTTATTACAGAAAATTATTTATATAAACAAATGTTACCAACTAACAAACAATATGCAGTCTTCTATCTGGTCTTTAAATGAATATTTTATTTACGGTTTGTTTGTTTTGAATTTTACGCAAAGCTATACTAGGGCTATCTGTGCTACTTATCCCTAATTTTACAATGTAAGACTAGAGGGAAGGCAACTGGTCATTACCACCTACCCCCCAACTCTTAGGCTACTCTTTTACCAACAAATAGTGGGATTGACTGTCACATTATAACATCCTACAGCTGAGAGGGCAAGCCTGTTTGGTGTGATAGGGATTCGAATATCTGTAGTTTTCAGATTAATAAGCGTTTGTCACAGTTGTAGTTTCCATGGTTTATAGTATACTGACTGTAGCGACCAAAAACTACTCTAAAACTGTCTTTTGTGATAGCTAGATTTTATATTTATTAGGCGAGATTCTGGAAAGCACAACAATATTCGAAGATACGGTAGAGTTTTCGTAAAAGGTATATTGTTGATTCTTGCACTGGAGAATCTTCTACAAATTGCACAATAAACATTCAACAATATACGTTACATGCATTAAACTGAAACAAACGTAGATATTAAAATAACTGTATAACAGTAAATCTGCTACAAAGTACATATACGTGGATTATGTTGTCTCTGTATATATTTCAATCCTACTTGCAGGTAAACGTTTTTATAGACCCAGATTTTTTGGTACATACGAATGTAAAGTATATGTCATTTGTTATTATGTGTTTAGATTCAACATAGAAGAGTCACACTTTCTATATATCTCTGTAGTGAATAAATTTGGCTCATAGCGGTTTGGTTTATACTGAGACATCCCTAGTGGTAAAACAGAAAATTACCTGAGCGTCCGCTTTTTTTTTAAAAAACTTAAAATATCTAACTTTCATGCTCTTTATTAATTTATGTAAAATGAGTGTAGTTCAACCACAGATTCTGTGTTGTTTTGATGTAAATATCTATAGTTCATTTGTTATGAACTCCAAGATCTTCTGGATGAGAAAACGGACTCGTTTAAGCTTTTTTGTATTGAGAGTGTGTGTTTGTGTGTTTTCTAATTTCAAAGCCACATCGGGCTATTTGCTGAGCCCACCGAGAGGAACTGAACCCCTGATTTTAGCATGGTAAATTCGTAGACTTACCGCTGTACTAGCAGGGAGCATTTTGTATTGAAATATAATCCATATGCATTTATTATTATACGTGAGAATCAATCGAACTCGACCATAGATTTTTTGTTGTTCAGAAGTAAATATAATGTTATGATGCTGGTCTTTCATTAGCAGGTTAACGAACATGATAACAAATTAATTAATTAATTTTTTAACCTTCACAATTTGAAATACTACTTGCAGGCCAACTTACAAGTGCAACTAATTGCCCCATACTAACGTAAAAAAAGTTATTGTAAAAAGTAATTCATTGTGTGATAGCTAACATAGATCCAAATATTTCACTAAAACACCACGACTGAACCACTCCACTGATTATAAAAGACTGTACCATTTTCATGTATTTATAACATACTCTAATTTACTTGAAAATCTGACAAAGTTATTAGACTGTTTTAGACTTAAATATTCTCATTTAGTCTCATCATTACGAATTACTGCCATCTCTATCTAATACTTAAATTATAACATTAAAAATATGGCTTTTAACTTTCCGTGGTTCACAGTGCTTTTGTATATACCACAAGCCCTCTGACAAAAAAGGGAGATTCATGTGCACCATCTGTATTTATTAGGATAAGTTAGAATCAGTGTAGGTCAATCGCAACTATATTTTCCTGAGGTAAATGCATTTGGTTTATACTGTGAAAGTGCGCCTGTATACATTCAGAGTCCTCTAGTGGAAATACTGACTCTATAATCCGCATTTTGGTTTTATACATGTGTCGAAAATTTCCTTTTTGGGAATGATATATATTTCAAAATAAAATATACGTGTATGTTTGATTTTACTTTCCATACAACTTAGAAAGCTCGAAAAAGAAATACAAAAATTTTAGCTTCAACGAATAATTGATTTTGATGTGACGGTTTCTCAAATTAAAAATATATATTTAAGAAAATGCCAAATGTTTTGAGATCTAAATGCTTAGTTGTTGGTATGTATATTTATTTTTTATTTTTGAATTGAAACATAGAAACACCAATATGGTAAATATTTAAAACCGAGAGTGATTATGTTTAACGTTTGTGATTAAATACAGCAAAATTAATAGCAACGTAATTTGTAAATTGTAATGCACTCTAGTATTACTATCAGTACTACTGGTAATATTATTACTAATAGTATTCTCTTTTTACATTTCAACGAATACCAAGCCCACCATTAACTTCTATTAATTCCAGTTTCAAGAGCAATTGCTCATAAAGTAAAACTGAAGTTTATAAATAACAGTAGATATTGTTGGTGCTGGCCCTGTACTGTATTAATAGTATGCTAATATTTGATAGTTTAGCATTAGCAATACAACACGATGCGCATAGTCTGCATAAGTTATAGCCTAAGTAAGCTGAACACGTAATCATATAAAAGTAGAATTACTACTAGGAACTATTATTAGTAAAATCATAGTTTTACAATGTATCAGCCTTACATGACCAGGTGGTTAAGGCACTCAACTTGTAATCTTAGGTTTGCAGGTTTGAATCCCCATCACACCAAACATGCTTGCCCTTTCAGTCATTGGGGCATTATAATGTGATGGTCAGTAGTAAAAGAGTAGCTCAAGAGTTGGCATTGGGTGGTGATGACTAGTTTTACACGGCTAAATTAGGTAAAGCTAGCGCAAATAGCCCTCATGTAGCTTTGCACTAAATTAAAAAACAAACAAACAAAACAATGTATCTTATACATGGCATGTTAACATATTCTTGATGCTATGGTTCTGTATTTTTATAAAATGTTTATTTTACTGAACTAGGATGGGATTCTGCGATAAAAGAGAAATAAATAAAAATTATACACATTTGTATAAATATACAGAGTGATTATTATTTTATAGTATTACTAATACCACTATGACTAGTTTATTTGTAGAGCACTGCATGGTCCCATTGGAGTGTACAATTTTTAAGTTTATCTCAGGTGCTTATTTCCTAGTGTACCAAGTACTGGTATCACTCACAATTGTTATGGTTATTACACTACACAATATCTGAATCAACATTTCTCTTCTTCTAATTACTACTAATACTAGCTATTAACTTGATACCTAATTCCTAATTTTGGCTGCTAATCTGTTGATTTTGTTGGAGTGCTCTGTCTTCCATTAGACCCCACCCCATATAAGATATTACATTTCAGTTTTTTAATATCTTAAAATTTGTCTTTTTGTTTGAAAAATAACATGAAAATGTTAATTTTTGTTTTAGACAGATAGTGTAGTTATACTATTTTAGTTAAAGAAGTAGCTCCAATCAGCTAAGACTATTTAAGTGGGTTTGTTGGTAATTCGAAATAGAGCCAGACTGCTACAAATTTATGCAAAGAGAGTCTGAAGTAATGGGGACCTATAATTTAAGGAAGTTTAAAAGGGGAATAGATGAATTTTTCACAAAAAGTTTCAAGTTTTTAGTTTGCTTAAGAGTAGACAAGGAAGGACTGTCATGAAAGATCATATTGTCTTTCTTGTTCACACATTTTGTTACTTCTGACTTTTGTTGGTTATTTTATTTTTCCTTGAACACGTGATAAAGGAAAAAGTAAACAATATAAACATGAAGAACGTTGCAGACAAACAGCCATGCTCTCCTGAAGACGTACAGAAGATGTATATATATAACATCATAAAGTTAGAACTGTAATAAAATACATATTTAATAGTAAAAATTGAGCTACTTAAGGAATTGAAAGAAAATCTAAAACATTCCTTCTATAAGTGGACTGCATTACACCATAAAAGGCCAATAAAACTCAGAATTCAAGAATATAATACACACAATACTAACAATAGTCCATTAAGCAAGAGAAGGAGACCATATGATTAACTGAAATAACATTAAAATGACGATTTTAACCACACACATAAACTGATGATATATTTGGTCAACCTAGCATCAAAACTGAGGTATCTTCTCTTAAAACTATTCAAATGGAGAATTCTGATCAGTGGAGAAGACCAGCAAGAGGATAGTACATCAGTCTTTCTTAACTAGAGGACGGAGAATTCTGAACAGTGGAGGAGACCAACAAGAGGATAGTACATCAGTCTTTCTTAACTAGAGGATGGAGAATTATGATCAGTGGAGGAGACCAGCAAGAGGATAGTACATCAGTCTTTCTTAACTAGCAGATGGAGAATTCTGATCAGTGGAGGAGACCAGCAAGAGATCTCCTTGCTGATAGTATATCACTCTTTCTTAACTAGAGGACCCAGGATTGAATCCTTGCTCCTGCCACTGTGCAGTTACTCTTGGAACTTCCTTGAATAAGCTGAAAACTGACAGCTAAAGTATATGATCTAAATTAACTAGCAACTGCTATTTAATAGGAATAATAATAATAAAAAATTTACAAATCAATTAATAATTAGACTTAAGTGTTGCTTTAGGTTACTAACTGTTGCAACAGTTAATATATGGTAAATACAGTCTAACAATAAACATATAATAATTATGATTGTTATTTTATTATTTCACAAGAATTGCAGTAAGATTTTTACAAATTTGCTATTTGAACTTTTTCTGTTAGAATACTAAGATTGTTACTGTAAACAATGTATGTATAGGACTATTTCCTTGTTTTAAAACAAATATTTTTTACAATGATATGCCAGTCATCACTATATAATTTAAACAACAGTTAAAATACATTTCACTGATGTTCCATAACTCACTGCTATACACAATTTAACTATTTTTTTCTTCTGTGTTTTCATGCAAGATTAGCTCTGATACAAGTTCCACCTAATTTCATGTATTTTACAATGAACTGTGCTAGTGCATCTGGCATCCTTGGAACCCCTCATTCTTTTAAGGTATGCAGACATATGGCTTTTATAAAGGATCTCATGAATCTCCAAGTTTCTTTCTTTGGTTCCATAATTCTTTGTGAACACCTCCTCTCATCAGGGAATTGTCATAGTGACTAAACTGGGCTTATACTAATTCTGGCATTTTCATACTGGTTCTCCAAGTTTCTTTCTTTGGTTCCATAGTTCTTTGTGAACACCTCCTCTCATCAAGGAATTGTCATATTGACTAAACTGGGCTTACACTAATTCTGGCATTTTCATACTATTTATTTAACCAGGTTTCTCTTTTTTCACTGATGTTGACACTTCCAACTCTGCTTGAGGGACCTCTGGGCAAGAGTAGGTAGTTTCATCCATCAACTGTCTGACAGGCACCAGTTCCAGTACATTTTTCTTTCAGGCATTGGACACACATTTCATGGTCCATTCACATCAGGTTTGACTTTTTACCTGTCATTTATCAGGAACTTAATACTTGGTGGCAGACTGCTTCTCTTGTCCAGTTCAAATTCTATTAATGATGTGGTCTCCACACTCCCAGGTCATTTTCTTGGTTGGGCATGCCACTCATGGATGCCTTTTATACATCCACCTCTACTTTGGGCTGCCTCTCTTCTAGTTCATTGTTTCTCATTCTCTGGCTGTTGATTTCTCAGCTAGGTCTGATTTCACCTATTTCTATATGCCTATTTCCCCATTTGTCTCTTCCTTCAGGTCAGGTTCTTTCTGTGATACATGCTTCTGTTTATTGTTTCCTATGGTTGTTGCCCTTTTGGCCAGCTTTCCCTCGGTTTGTTCTGCTACTTTACTTATCATTTAAACCCCTTTCTCATTTCCTTTTTTTTTTTGATTCACCTTCACATTCTCTTTTCCTCTTAGAATATCTTCTCTTTATCTTCACATGTGAAATTTGTCGAGCTGTTATGTGTCAGGTTGGGCTGTCCACTCCGTGGTATTCTTCCTGTCACCCTTCCACTGTTTTTGTCTATCTACAAATCTGGTTTTTCTTTCTTTATCATTTTATCTATCTCTCCTTTACTCTTGGCTATCCTACTGTGAATCACTTTTCAGCCATTTTACTTGCTTTTTTATTCATGGTTTCATTCTTTACCCTTGCTAATTGGATGGCCTTTGTTTATCTTTTTTTTTTTTACTCTCCTGGCACTACAGTGTTTTTTTTTTTTTTGCACTTTCCACTGTGTAACACTTCTTCATTCTTCTATGTTCTTCTCATCTAACTCTCATACCAGATTGAGATCTTAGTGAGGGTTTACACACTTTCATCTATGCTCCATTTTAGCAATTGGCTTCTTGTTATATTCCTTCTTTCTGTCCAGTCTTATTTCTTCCTCCTTCCTGCCTGAAATTACTGTCTTTATGTTATCTATGCTATGGATGCTTCTTACACTCTCTTCCACTGCACTTACATACTTTTCTTTCAAGGCTGGTCTTTTCTCCTTCAGACTTTGCCTGCTTGGGAAGGTAATGGTACATTTTGTTCCACATCACTGCATTCTCTGTCATCTCTGATAATTTAGACCCGGAATGAATCCTTTTTCCTTTTTGGACTATTTAGTATTACTCCTCATGGACCTCTCCCTTTCAGTTTTTCTGCATTGTCTGTCCCTACCCTGGGACTCCTCTCTTTTCAGGGACCACTTTCTTTCTTCCCTAACTTTTAAGTCCATCAACTGCTATGATTGATACATTTGTCTCTGGATATGGATTCTCCCAGATTATTTGATTTTTTTTCTTTTATTCATCTTCTCTTTTGTTCTCTTGCATCTCATCTTTGCCATTCTCCAGGCAGGCTCATGATGACTCCTGACATCATCTGGCTGTTTTATCTTCTGATAAAATTGGGCTTTCACTGGTCACCATTATTCAGTCATCCCACTGTCTTTGTGGTGAATATGTACAATTTCATTTTCAGAGCCCTTTTACATTTATAGAAATCTCATCAGGTGGCTGATGATGTCTCCCAGAGTATATTTACCCCATTCATGATGACAAGAAACCCACTTGAAGTAAAAATGTATTCTCAAGACAGTTGGTATGGGTATTAACACTTTAATTAAAATAAAGGTCGAAATGTTGTTCTATACTTGCAGTAGGTACAAGCCAGATAAT
Organism: Tachypleus tridentatus; assembly: GCF_004210375.1. Lineage (NCBI taxonomy): Eukaryota > Metazoa > Arthropoda > Merostomata > Xiphosura > Limulidae > Tachypleus > Tachypleus tridentatus. The sequence continues at coordinate 70,146,070 of NC_134837.1, read as the reverse complement.
ATGAAATCTGTCTATTATCCTTGCTCAATGCAGATTTGGGATGTTTCATAAGACTACTTGAGGTATCTTTGTGGCATATATATCTTTACTCAGTTGTTTGATCCAGACTATACCTATTCCATGGATTATCATGGAAAAAGCCAGCACCAGAGAGGTGATTTGCTAACTACTTTGGCTTGTACTTGCTGACGTATAAATATAAGGTTTCATAGTCACCTACTGCAATCTGGCTGCAGCTCTGATAGAGATTTAGGCATTTTTCCAGATGTTTTCAATGCATATTTTCACCTTTTTCATTGAATGGAGTACAGAAGCCCCTAGCTACTGGGTTAGTGGATCATGGAGAACCTTCAGTGGTTGGACTTAGCATAAAAGGTGAGAAGTAGAGTGGTGTTGACACTGGCAGTGTAGTGTGGGCCACCCATTTAAACCACATATGTAACTTGTGACATCTTTCTGCAGCCCAAATCTGTTCAGTTAAGTTGAGGTGGGAACACATTATACAACATTGTAATGCATATCTGATGTTCTTCCCTCCTGCAGCCAATGTCTGAACAGTTCAGTCAAGGTCATGAGATATGATATGAAACCATTGTGCATAACCACAGTGCCATTCTCCTGCAGCTTGAGTCTGTTCAGCAGAGTTAAGGTGAGCATGTTATATGACACATACTACATAACTAAAGTACCTTCCTCCTGCAGCTTAAGTCTGTTCAGTAGAGTTAAGGTGAGCATGTTGTATGAAACATACCACATAACTAAAGTACCTTCCTCTTGCAGCTTGAGTCTGTTCAGTAAAGTTAAGGTGAGCACATAAGGTTCAGTTTGAGCATGTCTCAGCTACACTACATGTACTGTTTTGCCAATTGCTCATATGAACATGCGTGGTTTTTATTCTCTCTCTCTCTGTGATATATGGGATTCATTTGCCTCTTTCCCATTACATTCTAAATGAAGAGTACACCCTGGTCAAGATGAGATGTAGTTCCCATGTATGCACCCCTGTGGAGCCCCTGTCTTCAGGTGTTATGCTCCATGGGGGTTAAAATGCCTGAAGGGAACTCATCTAGGTATGTGTAGAGAATAATATCTCTTGGAAATACATTTTCAGTTAAGAAAAATGTTAATTTCAGCATTAGTTTCTGTTGAAACGTTATGATGATATGTGAAGTTTAGAATAAATAAAACAGTAATGAAACATGTGTTTTGTTTGATTGCTTTATGGGAGTTTTTTTAAGAACAGGTTTAAATTATTGTAATGAATTCTTACTTTGCACTTTCCAGGAGACTCTACTGTTGGGAAAACTGCGTTGATCCAAGTGTTTAACAGTGACAATACTTTTTATCCTAAAAACTATACAATGGTAAGTAATAATGTCTTGAATGAAAGTAGGGCTTGTAATCATATAGCACTTTAATATATATTGTTTCTAAAAACCAGCTTTCAAATTTGACAACTACCTGTTGGTATCTCTGAAATCCTCGAGATATAAGGTAAGGTTCTATCAATCACTTATTAGTTATTGTCATGGTCAGTAGCATGTGCAATGACAGATGAGTTGAACAGTACTCAAGTCTTTCTGTGAAGAAGACCCAGGATTGAATCCTAATCACTACCATCAAAAACATAGTCCTTCTTGGGTCTTCCCTGAAGATGGCAACAAGTTACAACTGAAACATAGGATACAAACTAATTTGGAACAGCTATGTAGTGATAAAAGAAAATTAATTAGTATTTAGACTTAGATGATGGAATAAGCTAGAAATCTTGACAGCTGTATTGATGTTGTCTTAGGTGATGGTTTATGCTATTAATCTTGACAGCTATATTGATGTTGTCTTAGGTGATGGTTTATGCTAGTAATCTTGACGGCTGTATTGATGTTGTCTGAGGTGACGGTTTAGGCTAGTAATCTTGACTGTCATATTGATGTTATTTCCTGAGGCTTCTTTTTAAAGACATTCTCATATGTTGCAAAATTTCTTAATTGCTAGAAAATTCAGACACAACTCTCATTAAGACAATGTTATTATTCTGTTAAAGTGTTTTGCTAACAGTATATTGTAGTGTGCTTTTAGGTGTGATAGAAGTTGCAATATTGGATGGATGTAAAGAGGAGATTGGATGTAGTGTTGTACTGTTCTAGAGATAATTATAATTTGGTTCATGTGCATTTTCATGGAACTACAAAAATTAAGAAATAGTAGAAATGAAAGTGTGGAAGAAACAACTGTTTAGTGGTAGTTAAAACAGTATGAAGTTAATTAAGGGTATGAAACAACTATATAGAAAGAACTCGTGTTTCATACAAGCATAAACAATACACATTAGCTTTTTTTGATAAGTGTTTAAATAGACATGCAATGAATCTTAATATTACTTAATAATGGGTATGGTTAGTCAAACCTTGAGGTGTATTAATCCGTATAAGAATTTTTTTTTTAATTTACTAATAATTTTATTTTTCATGAGTGCAGTATTACATCAGGTGAGTTTCTTAATGTTTGGAAATTTATATTTGTAACCACATTCAACAAAATAGTCAATTAATTTTCATTTCTATTTTAGGTCATGTTAGGAAAGTTGGCCTTTATCTCATGTTAATTATGCCTAGTGATTTTCATCTTCTCATTGTCGTTGTTAACTACAATTTAGGATCAGCTCATCAATGACCATGTTCACTAATAAATACAGTTTGTTATAAAGTATTCTCAGATTTCTGTTTGAAGTTGTATAAAACTATTGTGTGACATTATATAGAGGGCAGTCCAAAATTTTCTTGTTTTAAAATTTAATAATTAAACATCTTGAATCTAAACAGTTTTTATTGACATGTCAGTAGACTTGTATATGCACCATTAGTTGTTCTCTAGCTCTCAACACCCCTCGGTGTGGATTCCTGTACATGGTGAGGAGACCTCCCAGGGAATGTTCTGTTCTTTCAGTTTACCTCCTCTGGGATCTAAACATCCACCCACGTGTTTGCCATGTGTGGTGACCCGTGAAGGAGAGGAGAGGATCCTGGTGGTTGAGGGGTCCAACCTTAACACACCACTTTAGCCTTGAATTCTTGTAGACGGGCAGCCTTTAGGTGGCCCCCCTTGGGTCAGTTGCCTGGTCCACTTGTGCTAGGGACAACCAAGTACCAGTGTTGGATGTTCTCAACAGGTGTTGTGGACATTGTTTCCAATGCTTGTGTTTGGGTATAGTGCTCATGAAACCCTGGTGTTGCTGCAGTGTCCTTGTTTGACATTGTAGTGCTTTCCCTTGTAGGGCTACATGGTGGGTGGGGTCAGCGGACACCTAAATATTCCTTTTTTTTATTATGGATTCCCCAAATAAAAACTTAAATAAAATAGAGAAAAACAGTCCATAGGTAAACGACCATGTCTTGAAGATTCTGAGCAGCAATCTTCAACATCTGTATCACCTGTTGTACCTCTTTTTTTTTTATCCTACATTCTCTTTCAGACAAACCTTTAGGGCATATGTCTCCCTTTTTCATTCAGAAGGGACTAGAGGGACTTGCTGGCTTTCCATAGTTGGTAAAGAAGCTCTGCTCTGGTGACATATTGGTGGAAACATTCACAACTCAAGAAAGTGAACTCCTCTTGCATTCGAAGGCAATTGGGGATATACCTATTGAGGTTACACTCCATGCTACTTTGAATTCATCATGAGGAGTTATTGTTGAGAGGGATTTGAAGAACATCCCAGAGTCAGTGATTCTCACTGGTTTCTCCACCCAAGGAGTTTCTACACTTGTAAAGATAGAATTATGATGCTGACCAATGTCCTCATTCTGACATTTACATCACCACATCCACCTGCCACCATCATGGCAGGCTATCTTAATTGAAGGATACTACCATACATTCTAAACTCTTTTAGATGTTTCCAGTGTCAGAGTTTTGGTTACTCAAAGACACCATGTAGTGGTTTCTTGACCTCTGCTCGTTGCGGTGGCAAAGACCATGATGCCTATGAGTGTGAAACAAACCCTCATTGCATCAGCTGCAATGGCTCTCACCCATCCTACTTTCGTTCTTGCCCTAAATGGTTGGAAGAAAAAGAGGTGCAGCATTTGAAAACGATTCAGAACATTACTTATCCTGAGACTCGTAAGTTGCTGTCCACCACTTCATTTTGGACGTATGCTGCTGCATTTCATTCCTCAAATACTGTGGGAGTGCAAACAGATTTCTCTGTGCCTCCAAAAGAATCATTCTCAAAACAAATGAAAAGTTTTTTGACCTCCATAGTTAAAAAAGTTGATGATCAACTTCAACACCCATATCTGTCCCTTACATACATTCCAACAAACCCCAAGATCCACATCCTTTGTTTCTAGGTGTAGGCATTTCTCCATTACATCTTCTCCCACCCTAAGATGCAAAACAATCATTCAATCATGTCCTTAGTCACTGGAATCCCCTTCTAACATTAAAGACCTGCCCAATCGACCCAGGGCAGGATCCATGGAGGTCGACAGACCTCTCTTGAATAAGGACAGTGAAGAAAAAAGACGTGGTCATAAACAGAAGGATTCTCCACCCAATTCACCTACACATAAATAAAAATGACCACCTTGATAAAATGGAACTGTTGAGGTTTACGTTCTAATCTGGATGACATCAAAACACTGATTGCTTCCTACCATCCTGTATGTCTTTCCTTACAGGAAACATTTCTGAAACCTGTCGAAACAGTCACTTTTTGATGATTTTCTTTCTATAAAAATGACAGGCTGTATGATGGATGAGTGCATGGAGGGGTGGTATTGTTGGTTGATCAGCATGTGCCCACCCTGTCTTTTCCACTTGACACACCCTTGGAGGCCTAGCCATCTGTGTTTCCTTGGGTTATACCATCACTGTTTGTTCTCTCTACCTGTTGCCTGGAGAGACATATGATCAATCAGATCTTGATGCTCTTATTGAACAGTTGCTGTCTTCTTTTTTAATCCTGGGGGACTTTAATGGACATCATCCCCTCTGGGAAAGTGCTGATATTGATATGAGGGGTTGCTCTGTAGAGCATATGCTCTCTGATCACAACCTTTCTCTTTTCAATACTGGTTCTTCTACTTATTTTCACGCACCTAGTCAGTCCTTTACTGCTGTTGATCTCTCAGTTTGCTCCCCTTCATTATTCTCCCAATTTTCATGGAGGGTTGACAATAATTCACAAGGCAGTGATCATTTTCTTGTAATTTTGAGAGAGACTGGCTGTGGTTGATGCATCCCAACCTGCATGACCTGGTGAAAGCTGGATCATATAAACTGGCCTACTTTCTCTGCTCTCACAGAACATGATCCTGCCATTGTCTGTAAGCCATCAGTAGATGACTGTGTGGCAGCAGTAACTGACTGTATTATACAAGCAGCTGCTCAGTGTATTCCTGAAACCTCAACACTTTGCCACTATATCCTCGTCCATGGCATAATCCTGCCTACCACATGACATGGAAGGCTCAAGAAACTGACCTGGGATACTTTTTGTAGGTATCCCACACTCTCACACCGCATCGCTTCCCAGTAGGCCCTTGCACATGCTCAGTGGGTAAGATGTCAAAGCCAGAAAGAATCTTGGATTAAGTTCACAACTGGCATATCTTCTGACACTAGTTCCAAAGCTATATAGGAAAAGATTCGAAAGGTCAGTGGGCAATATAATTCTGTCTCCCTCTCGATCTTGATCTCTGATGGCCAGGAAGTGGCTGATACCTGGAGCATTGCTGAAACTCTAGGTGAAAGCTTTTGGTTGGTATCTAGCACTTCTGCTTCTTCCTCTACCGTCTTAGCCAACAAGACTTGGGCAGAGCAATTACCTTTTTCCTTTTAAGTTGATTTTCTCTATGACTATAATCCTCCCTTTATGCCGGTGGAACTCAAACTGGCCCTTCATCGGTCTGGGAGTACATTGGTTGGACCTGATGATGTACACTATGAAATGTTGCGCCATCTATCTCCTGCTTCTCTTGGTATTCTTCTGATTGTTTTTAACTGGATCTGGCAGAAGAATGTTTTTCCTGATGTCTGACACCAGACTATTGTCTCACATTTCTTTAAGCCTGGGAAGGATCTCAAGATTCCTTCAAACTACCGTCCAATTGCTTTGATGAGCTGTCTCTGAAAGACCTTAGAGAAGATGGTTAATGCTTGTCTTGTTTGGTTCCTTGAATCAAACAACTTCCTCTCACCCAACCACTGTTGGTTCGAATGACAGTGTTCCACTGTGGACCACCTGATTTGACTTGAAACGTCAGTCAGAGAAGCCTTCCTCAAATGACAACATCTTGTATCAATATTCTTTGATATTGAGAAGGCTTATGATACAACATGGAGGTATGGAATTTTGTGAGATCTCCATATATATGGGTCATGTGGCCATTTGCCCATTTTTATTAAAAAAATTTTAATGGACAGGAGATTCCAAGTTTGTGTGGGTTTGACACTTTCCCGTTCTTTTCTACAGGAACTTGGAGTCTCTCAGGGCTTTGTTTTGAGTGTCACACTTTTCAGTATAAAAATTAATGCCATCACTGAACAACTCCCTCTCACTGTTGCAAACAGGCTCTATGTCGACAATTTCACATCTCATGCCAGTCGTCGAACATGAGTTATATTGAGTGGCAGCTACAGACTACCATCATTTGTTTACTGAAGTGGACCACAGCAAACGGCTTTAACCTCTCTGTCTCTAAAACTGTTTGCATGCACTTTTGCCGCCAACAGGGTATTCACCCTGATTCTGAACTCCGTATTGGTGAAGTTGTTCTGCCTGTGGTCCCTGAGACAAAATTCTTGGGGCTTATCTTTGACCTTAAGCTGACCCTTATACCACACATCAAGCAGCTACAGGTCAAATGTACAAGAGCACTGAACGTCCTCCATGTTCTCTCTTTCACCACTTGGGGAGCAGATCAGTGTTCTATGCTAAAGATATATTGTGCTCTTATTTGATCAAAACTTGACTATGGATCACTGGTGTATGGCTCTGCCAGACCCTCAGCCTTAAAGATGTTGGACCCCATTCATCATCAACGACTTTGGCTCTGCACTGGAGCTTTCTGCACTTCCCCAGTTCAGAGTTTACACATAGAGTCTCATGAACCTTCTTTGCACCTCTGCCATTTGCAATTGTCTTTACTATATGCTTTGAAACTTTATTCCTTACCAAAAAATTGCACCTGGGGATGTGTTTTCCTTCCTCAGTGGGCCATACTTTTTCAGAACAGATGATCTGCCATTTCTCCTTTTGGCCTTCGTATCCAGGCGCAGTTGGATGAATTGGGTCTGTCCATTGCTGTATCCACTGGTCAGCTCATCCCACCATCTTTAAGTCATCTGAGAAAAGCAGAAACTCCCAATTGGAAATACTGTCTGCTATTTGCTGAACATCTTCCAAGCCATCCTTTCATTCCTATTTATACAGATGGTTCGAAATCAGATGACTGTGTGGGCTCTCTCATGGTTTGCTGTGGTTCGGTGGTTGCATGCAGAATCTCCTCTACAGCTTCTGTGTTCGCTGCTGAACTGTATGCCATTTCTCGTGCCCTGGATCACACAGAAGCTAAGCAGTATTCAAACTGCACTATTTATACTGACTCTCGTATTTCTCTACTGGCCCTGGAATCGCTTCACGTTACTTCACACCCTGTTCTTGCCAATATTCAAAACTGACTGGCCAATTTCTGTTCAACACCTACTTCTATCCAGTTTTTCTGGACAACAGGCCACATTGGTATTCATGGGAATGAGTTTGCCGACACTGCAGCTAAATCCATCTGCTCTGGCACTATCACTGCTGTGCCTGTTCCATACATGGATTATGGTCCTGTATTCAAGGCTCAGCTTCATGCCAATTGGCAGTCAACTCAGAGTGAGCAATGTGAAAACAAACTTTTCCAAATAAAACCCTCTTGGTCAGAATAACCCACATTTCTTTCTTGCTGTCGTTACAAATCTCAACAACAACACCATTTTAAACATGTCCTGTCCCAAGGATTTTCTATAACGTTAGACATTGTTATTGGTGATGGTGACACTGTTCACCTTTGTAATGTTTATAGTTTTTTAAAGGCCATTAATTTTTTTAATGTCATTTAAGTTTTTTAATTTATACATTAGACCTTTTTTAATGTGATTCCCTTTGAAGAATCACAGTTTATCTAGTTTGATTTGAAATTAGAAAATGGTTGTAACATTAAATAACTCAAAACCAGGACTGGAAAGGCCAACTTCAGGTAACTAACATTGCTGTTTGAACTACCTGTTAGTCATCCTGGTGAGTTATTATTTTACTACAAGTCTTTTAAAACTTTTATTACTTTACTTTTTGAAAATGGCCATAACATCAAATAACTGGGAACCAGGACTGGAAAGGTGAACTTCATGTGACTGACAGTAGTTTTTGTACTTACCTGTTAGTCTTCGTGGCTAGTTATGATTATTACAATTCTGCTACAGAAAGTACTTTACAACTTGAATTACTGTAGTTTTTCTCTTAACATTGCAGACTATATGTAAACATTGGTTTTATGCTATTTATGTTTTTTAAACTTTTTTGTTTTACCTTAATTTCCTTTCATGAATTTTACTAAATTTACTTTAATTTTAACTTTTTACCAGATATTTGACACAGATAGCCTAGCTGCGTTGTGCCATAAAACATTAAATCAACCAACCAATCAACCAACTAGCTCTCAACAAACATTTTAGGAGTTTGTCCTAAGAAAGAAATTAGGTGTTACCTGTTAAGACCTGATGAAAATAAAAAGTTTTCAAATATTAAAGTTTCAAGTATAATTTTAAGAAACACAAATGTATGTAGTAGAGATATTAATAAACCAAACTGATTAGTTCCTCTCATTTCTCACCATGTTACCACGCTTCTTAAGACTTAAGATGTTTCACAAATTTTCTTGTTTTTCTTTATTCACTTACTATACAACACTTACGATTCTGGAACATCTTTCTAGAAGTATCTTAATAAATAACACTAAAGATTCTGGAATGTGTTTTTAGAGGTATCTCACCACATAACGCTAAAGATTCTGGAACATCTTTCTGTAATTGTCTTGCCATATAACACTAAATGTTCTAGATAATGACAAAATGAATTGCTCAAAATTTAATCTGTTGTTTATTTCTTACTTAAGGTGACTCTTAAAAGGGCAGAGTTTTCAGAAATTCACCTCTCAGTAGAAGTGAGAGCTATTACTTTAACCTAATATTAGGTTGTCCAGAAATAATCGTTTTTGAACTGCGAAGTTTGTAATGGTACAAACCAGTGCTGTAAAACATGCTTTAATCAAAGTAAGCACCATTTGTTTTAACACACTTTTGCCAACATCTAATGATGCTGTTTATGCCCCTGCTGTAGATATCGAAGTTTCTATGGTGAATGAACTCCCTGAAAATTTCTGCAGATCCTGGTTTTGAAAGAGATTATTGTTCAAAAAGTTGTCGAAGTACTTGAAAAAATGAAAATATGTAGGGGAAAGCTCTGGGGAATAAGGTGGATGAGGCATAATCTCAATTCTTAATTCATTCAATTTTTGAGTGTCATCCTTGACATGTCTCATAATGCCAATTTTGTTGATCTCCAGTCAGCTCATACAGAACCCACTTATCCAACTTTTTTGTCTTTCCAATTGTACTCACGAGGTTGGAAATGCTTGATTTTTTTGTGCCTAGCTTTTATGCAAGCTCACGTGCTGTTATGCGAGGTAACTTACTTCCCTTAACGTGTTTTCATCTAAGGATGGCTTTCTTCCAGAACCTTTGTTGTCTTCAAGACTTTCATCTCCATGTCAAAACTTTTGGAACCAATGCTGAATTCTATGTTCAGTAACAGATCCATGGCTGAATGCCTGGTTGATGTTCTGTGTAGTTTCAGTAGATTTTCATCCATATTTGAAGTCATAGAGGAAAAATAGATGAAAGTCCTTCTTGTCCATGTTGCCTTGGGGGTTGTGAAACTTACTCTGAGTACGGCTGAAACAGCAGACAATTAAGACACCTTGTAAGTGATAAATGTTGGATTAAACCAACCTACCAATGATAACTTACTCGATATTTAGCTTCTAAATGTCATTGTGAGAGTTCCAACATGTTTTTCTGGACAACCTAATACCAGAAAAATTTTAAACACACCAAATCTTTGAATGAAACTTTCAACCCTGTGTGTAATGATATGTTGTGTGCTAGACTATGGTGCAATTAGTGTTAAACTATGGCTGTGTCTAGTAGGAGGGCAACCCATTCTGTATGTGCAGTGTTATCTTTGAGCACATTGAGATATTAAGTTAGACAAAGCTCATTCTTTCCTCATCACTGCTTATGAACTATGTTTTTTCATTATGAATTATGTACTTTTTATTTTAAATTGTTAACTAACTTTCAGTTAGAACTTCTGTCACAGACTCATTACATTTTCTTACATTAATCTTATTTTTTCTATTAATCAATCTACAAGATTTTAAGGCATGTATGATATACACCCTTGTGTAAATTAATTGAAACAAGACAGAAAATTATGATTTTTTTCAATTTTTTGAGTTTATTTCTGAAAATCCAAAAATCCTCACAAATTAATACATGATATGACTGCCTTTAATTTTCAGAAGATCATTAATCAGCTTTAGCATCGAGTCCACGAGTTGCCTGCAATATTTACTAATTTTTGGATTGTGGTATCACACCTTAATTATGGCCTCAATTAGCTTATCTTTCATAGTATAGTCTTTTCCTGAAGTCTTTCTTTACAAATTGCCCGAAGATTTTCAATAGGATTTAAGTCCAGAGAGTTTCCAGGCCAGTCCAGCACCCTATTCACATTATAGTCATAAAATTCTTCACAAGTTTCAATGTGTGGCACAGAGTCAGATCTTGCTGAAAAATGCCAGATCCATCTGGAAATATATTTTTCAATTCTGGAACAACTCTTCTCTGCAAAACTTCGATGTACTGTGGTCCTCGCATCATGCCTTCTACGATATGTAAGCCTCCGATGCCATAATAGCTGAAAAAGCCCCAAAACATCTTCTTCAAGGGATATTTTACAAACTGATTGATGTGAGATTCTTGTAGTTTCTCACCTGAAGATCTGCGAACATGCAGACTTCTTTGACCCTGTACGAAGAAATGAGTCTCATCACTGAATAACACCTTCCTCCATTGTTCTTGCATCTAGTTCTTGTATTTCACACCCCATTGATACCATTTTTTCTTCATTGAGTTGGTAAGAAGTTGTTTATTGACTAGTCTCCTTGCCCTTCTAATGCAATTTCGAATGATGTAATATTCCTCAAAATTTCATCATATATCCCAAAACTAGATCGACTGTACTGCAAAACACAGCTAATGATGCCGTCTGTGTGAAAAAATGACTATTAAAGGAAATCAGTGGGTCCAGTGAGCCTACACTAGCTGCCATGTTGAAAATATTGTAAAATGACCATTTGTTTCAGTTAATTTGCACAAAGGTGTAGCTTCTGTGACAGGACTGTTCCCCATCATTATTAACCATCCTCTTTTATAGTGCTCCTAATCCTTCAGTCTCTTCTCACAGTTTAGGGATTTTCCATCTTCCTCTAGTACTATGATAATTCTAGCCTCATTCTGCTCTTAATGTTTTCCTAACTCACTTTATTAGCTTGTTGTCTTTTTTATCATTTCCTTTCCTGAGGTTCTGTATCACTTCCCTGCTAGATTCACAATGTTAAGGTTGGACTAACTGTTCTTCATACAACCTCATTTTCTTCTTCAGCTATTCTAGTGGTCAGTTTCTTTAATTCTGGAATTTGTTTTATTGGATTCTTTGTTTTATGTTGGGAAATTCTTATTTGATATTCTTCCTTAATGTAGAACTTTTGTGGAGTTTTTTATCCTTGGGCTCTTCATGGTGTACTGCATCCTAAGAAGCCAGCCATCATGAGGCTCTTTAACTACCAATCACTTTCTCCTGTGGAATATTGACTCTTACATTTTGGCCACTCATGGACTCATTTTACAGGAAATGCTTGGGTCCAACAGGGTTTTTCCTATAAACCTTGTTTGTCATTCAGAGCTGTTACTTTAAAAGTAAACTCTTGATTACAGAAACCACCTTGTGGATAACTTGTTAGTTATTCAAGGTCATCCTTTGCTTATAAGTAATGAAGTTTAAAATATTTAGAATTTGTTCAGTTTGCTGGGATGGAAAGATGAATTTCAGGTAGCTAGGCTTGTTGTAGCTCATCTGGGTTATACTTAAATTTTCAAAAGAAGAGGAGAAGAATGGGAGCTTATGAACTATAAAGACAAGGGTTTCTAGTTTTGTTTAACATTATTTTGCAAATAAAAGGGTGGAGGTTTGGAGTTGTACATTGTAGAATTATTAGGTTAGTTTATTTCTTATTTACAGTTAAATCTAAATACTAAGGGTAACTGCCTTTCCACAGTTGGTTGTAGACAGCAAAAAGCAGTAGGAGTTGAGGCATTGTGGGTTAAGCACTCAACTCCTAACCCATAACTGATTTTCCATAGTAGCTTGCTAGTTTGACATCAGAATCTGGATCTTGTCTGATAGATGGAATATCTCCAACATAGTTAGGTGCTATAGCCACAGATATTGGCTGATAATGGAAAAATAATTTCTAACGTTTTTAGTTTCATTATAATGTTTTTGATTTGTTTATATGTATATATTTTACCTTCCAAGCCATACCTCATATGTATGGTAATCCATCACACAGTTTGAGTGTGGGAATTTATGTCTTGTGACAGAAAATTTCAGTTTGATCCATGCATCTTGTTGGTGTTTTTCCTCATACAAATTTCTCCATCCTGTTTTCTTTCAGTAGAGTAAAGTGATAAGACAGGTTCATCATCATAAAGTTGCAAGGAGTTCAGGATGGAGAGTTTCCTTTCAAGTTGGTGTAATCCCACTAGGTAATCAGGATAAAGAGTACCCCTTTGGGTTGGTGTAATCCCATAGATATGAGACCAAGTGGACACACCTTCAATCAAAATTAAGGATGGAATGTTTACCAGGAATGTAATATAGATTACCCCCCTAGACTAAGAACCACACTGTTCCTAGTTGGTATGTTAGCCAGATGGGTCTTGCATTACCCTTGGGATGCTGGTCTGGGATGATTCATTTCTGTACCTGCTTATTTTGGTAAGCATGATCTGACTTATTGTCCTAGCCACACTACAAAATAATTCTCTGCTGACCCCTTGAGACATAATGGCCAGTAAAGCAGTTATCATGTTCCAACTACCTATGTGACACTAGCACTGCATAAGAGGCCATTTTGACACTACTTTTTGTTCTGTCACTTTTGTAAGATAGAGAGTATTCATGCATGAGTATTCCATGCAGTCTCCCTGTGAGTGACGTTCCACTAGCCCTGTCTCCCCACCAGGTGATGAACATAGTGTATTTTCAGAAAGAGCTCAACTGTGCTGTTTTCTCTTTCTCTATATGCCCTTCCACAGTCTTATCAGTGTTAGGTTTCAGCTCATCTGTTCAGTTTTCTCTTTTCCCATATGTCCCTCCACAGTCTTGTCAGTGTTAGGTTTTAGCTCATCTGTTCATTTTTCTCTTTTCCCATATGTCCCTCCACGGTCTTGTCAGTGTTAGGTTTTAGGTCATCTGTTCATCTTTCTCTTTCTCCATATGTTACTCCACAGTCTTATCAGTGTTAGGTTTTAGTTCTAAGTTCTGTGGAGGGGTGAGTAACATTTCTGAAATTAACATTTTCTTTGTATGAAAATGTCTTTCAGATATATATCTTTTCACAGAACCACTTACCTTTCTTCCCCACTTCTTTTGCCTCATCAAGAATGAGCCTTTGATGTAATCATTGTGCTCAAGGAGAGTACTGATCATGGAGGATGTGTCATCCTCCTATTGATGGAGAGCTATAATATAGTACTGACTGCATCATAGTGTAGCCCAGAACACCTTATTACATGTAGGGGTGGGAGTTTCATTCAGAGGCTTGGTTTGTGTAAAACGTTTTCAACAGTGATGTGGGGTAACAGTCATCATTCTATGGAAACATAGTATCTAGCTGAAATACATTGTAAGGTAGGGAAAATTCTAAACATGGAATGCTAGCTTAACCATTATGATGATGATCTTGAAGCTATAATTGATGTATATGTGAACATTATAATAAACATGTTCTACTAAGACACACAGCTAAACATTATAATTGTAATTACACACACACACTATCTTCTGGGTGAAGGAAAATCATCCAACCTTGTAGTTCACTGATTTTTATCAAGAACATTCTTTGGCAATGAAAAGATATATATATGTGTTTGTCTATATATATATTGAATTAAATAAATTTTAAAGGAAAGATTATTACACTTGTTCTTTTCCAGTTTCACTTTTTTCATGCAGGCAATGAAAAGATGTTTTTTTATACTATTCATATTTTTTACATTGTAGTTGTCATACTGTCGTAAAAACCTGTACAAATTTATGAGCCTTTATTTCAAATGTGATCTAGACATGCGGTGTAGACCTGCTTGTGAAAACCGTCAATGTTCCAGACACAAATGACGTAGTGGTGAGTACACATTTACACATTATTATTTCTATCAGTTTTATCAGGATTATTCTGTGTAGTTTTTTGATATCATATATATTCATATCTAACATTTATTTTTCTGAGCAAGTAATATATGTTTTCCATATGATAACGTAATTACATTCACAGGTAAAAACAAACTGGTTAGTGTTCCACAGAACATTACACCCAAAGTAAAAGATTTTTTGTTTTTACCACTTATTTATTGTTATTTAATGCAGATTATAATGACAGATGATAAGGTCTTCTTTACTCTCTGCTTATCTTTTTGACAACAACAAGAGTAGTGCTAGATATGGTTTTAAGCTATATACCTTCAGTGAAATGTAACTGGAAGCAGTGAAAGAGAATTCTAGTTTTAGCACATGTATACTTTGAATGTAATTATATGGATGGAAACTAAAGATTATAAGATACACATGCATCAGAGATTTTTAAAATGTTGACTAGAACTGTGTTTATATTCTTTAGTTCTATTCAGGTAGGAAAATGATTTTTTTTTTTCATGTGACCTTGTCATAATAATAATCACTTGCATATCAGAATTAACTGAGATAAAAATATATGCTGTCCTGTACTTCAGAAATTTGTATCTCAAAATGTAAGTCTTAGTGCTCAGTGTTTTTCTTACATTTTCATATATATCTTTTTTCTTTTTAAGTGAAATTCTTAGAAATGGATCAAGATGATCTTACGACCTTACAGAAGTTAGTTTACTTAAATAATAAATTCTACTCAAACATCTGATTAGTATTAGAATGTGAAGTTTATAGTAGTGAAAATAGAAAAATACTGATGTGGATAGTTGCATTTAACATTAATTTGTGGGCTAACAGGGTTATGGGATCCTGTAATTATGGATACATACTTTTAGTATTTGGTAATAAAAAAACTAACTATAATATAAATGTTACTACTAATGCCATTAATTTATGTGATTTAGGAATTGTACTTCTATGATTCATCTGGAAAGGAGACTTACCTTGATATGATGCAAAAGCTGGTATGTTACACTATAACATGGTATCAGATACGACTAATAAAATACATTTTATATGTATGCAATCACAAATATTTCAAGTAAGTTTTTGGATGTGATAAAGTAATGTAGTTTTCAAGAAAGCAAAAACTCTGTGCAGCATTTTAGAATAGAGGATTTGATGTTAGAATTTAATTTGGTGATATATTTTCTACTCTTTGAAATATTCACACAAGGTACCTCTTTATATCTGCCAATTTTTGTAACATTTTCTAAGCTCTGTACTATTGTACTTGTAACTTTAGTCTTATGAATTCTTAAAAATTAACGACTATAATATGTTCTAAATATCCAATATAACAAACTCTGCTTCCCATCTTTCTTATTCTAGAACTTAATAGCATTTTCTCTTTGAGGTCTTTGAAATAATAAATGAAATATCAGACAGTGTGATACATAAATTGATGATTGTGTCATCATATGAAACTTGTTTAGGAAAAACAGTTGTATAACACTGCACAAAAAGTTATGTGAAAACAATAAATGAAAATGTGACTTGGGTTTGATAAGGATGTCATTAAATATTATTATACCATCTGCTTCTTCAGTCATCTTTTAATTATATGTACAATTGTTGTTTTTTAACTTTGTGTGTAGCAGGGATGTTTGATCAGTAGAAACAACCTGGGCAGTTGACTGATCAAGTAATATTGGGTACAGTAAAATATTCTATTTATTTTGACTGCACTGTTGAATTTTGTATAATTTAATGTTATTAATGTAAATTATGTGAAAATAAAAAATTCCAATTTATGGTTCATCTCCAGCCTTCTAACAACAAACTTAGTGGTTCATACAGCACTGCCATTTTGACATTGTATATCATAAATAACTAATATTAACAGCCGTCACACCAAATAACTATTTGGGTTCATTAATGATATGTCATTATTATAAAGTTATAATGCAAGTTTAAAAGAAGAAATATCTTTGTTGGATGTATAAATTTGGAAGATATAATATGGCATATTATAACATCACTCACGTATAAAAAGTAATGATCCATTAAATTTGTATATTATACTAACACACCCAAACATTAAATACCTTCTTTCACACAAAAATATCTTGATCCTTGTTTGCCCTTCGAGCTTTGTTAGAAGAGTATTTGTAATCAGTCTTTACACCACATCAGTTTCATGCAGTTTCAGAACATGTACATATCATGTGACAACTCTCCATCAGTAATTCTACACCATCTATGTTGGTGCATCTGACTCTTTCTGATATTCTCACTTTCTTTATTGGCACTATATTGTTTAGATGTGTGCTATTTTCACATGTGGCTTACTTTTATAAACATGTTTCTTTGACTTTTGTTTTATTTCAACAGGTTTCTTTTACTGTATTTGCATTCACTTGTTTCAGCAATTTTTTTTCTTATGCATTTATTTCATGTCACCAAATTACAGTAAATTATAGTCGAAATTTGTGATTAATGTAAGTCATGACTTCTCAGGAACCAGGTTCTACTTTATATGCTTAGGAAGTACAGGCCTAAATTTGTAGGGAGCTCATTTCACATGTTCGGCCAGTGGTTTCTTCATCTCACATGACAGTGTTTCCAAGGAAGAATATAGTAAATCAATAGAAACTTTGGATTCTGTTTTTTTCTGGCACCTTACACCAACTGCTGTGCCATTATGTCATTTGTTTTGGTAAAAAGAGTTGTTTTCTTCTGTAGGCAATCTGTGATAAGTTTTTTCCATGTGGTTGATATACCTGTGGTAGGTGCAGTTCATATTTACAAATGGGAGAATTATGTATTTCATGTCATTAGTGCTTGGATTTCGATAAGTTAGATATTTATGTGTTATTTGTCATCTAAGTTACTGTAGTTAAATTCCAAGTTAGACATTGATTATTACTCTAATTTTTGGTCAGTGTAATCACTTTGCATGTTTATTAATATTATCTACTTTGAAGACTCTGTAGGTTCCATGGGTTTGTTAGATTGTTCTTAATAAGTACTCTATCTAAGTATGATTAGATCATATGTGAGTTACATATCTTTACTGTTAGTTACACCTAATTCCTTGTACTATTTCAGTATTTCTTTTTCATCCAGACCTTCACATCCTTATTTTCATCAGTGTAGGATATGACTAGATGTCCTTTGTTTTCTAGGTTAACTTAATGGAATTGTGGATAAGATATTTTGCAGGTAATCGTTTTACAGTTTGCACATTCACTATTATTACATACTTTGTGGACTACATACATTTAGATGGTTTGTCCCTTTCCTGTTTATAAGCACTTTATTAACTAGGCATGTTTAGATAGTTTGTACTTTACCTATCACTACTACTAGTAATATATAATTCTTTGTTCTGTTTGAATCATTTTATTTGTCCTTGTTAACCAAATGCCTTATCCTAATTTTCCTCAGCGTAGGAATCATGTCTTTTCTCGTCTAGGTTAATTTCAATGACTGATAACTTGGATGTTAATTATTAAGGTTTTCTAGCTAATTTTAATCAGGTTGCACCTTCTTTATTACTACACACTGTGTACCAGATAAATTTCGATGGTTTATCCATCTGATGTTCATCAGTACTTTGTTAACTGGCTATATTTTGATTGTTTATATGTTACATATTTTTACTAATAGTAATATCTAATTCATTGCCCTGTCTTAATTTTTTCCTTCTTTGTAATGAGCTTTATCATACTAATGCTTTGTTAGATTAGACTTGATATTTTGCTTTTTTACATCACTGACATGTTCATTCCTTTCTCATTCATAGAGCTGGACCTTGGCTCATTTTTTGTTTGTGATCCTAGAAATTTCATTTTCTCCTTAGAATTTACAATCTTGTAGATATTTATTTGTTGTTCTGAGTCAGTTTTTCCAGTTAAAGATCCTACCTTTCAGATTAACTTTGCTTCTCTAAGTGTTTTGTTGGGGAGTACAAACTCTTGCCTGGCATATTCGTTCAATAAGTTTTTGCACCCTTCCTTCTAGTCATGACTGCTTCTTCCCATTCACAGTCTAGAGACCACACTTCTTTGTTCCTACAAGGTGCAAAATGGGTGGGATTCTTGATGAGAGGGTGAAAAACTAGACTCACACCCTCTCAATATCTCATTTGGGGGAGGGAGATCTTTTTTCAACCTCAATCAGGCACTGCCTTCTTTTCTTTGCCTTTGGAATGAGCATTTCACATGCTCCTCACCTTTTCTTATGGTATAAGATGTTTGATATTCTTGGGGTTATGGGTTTCCTTAGGAGCTCACATTCCCATGGATCACGCTCATTTAAGTTCCCTTCAGTGGACACTCTTTGATCAGTGGAACTTCTCCTCTGATCCCTAGTTTGGTGGTTAGAAAGAGTCTAGACCATGGTTGGGATGCTGCTTACTCCACCTCATCTGGATTTACATCTGTTCATGTACTTATCTTCAGAGAATTTGGGTTCTTACCCTCTACTCTTGGGTGATTACCAATTTCTGATTGACCATGGTATCTTCTCTCCACCTTTCTCAGGCATTTGGTAGTTCATCAAAATTTGTACCACTCACATTCTCTCCTACGGGAAATGGTGGCCATTATACATTCTGAATCTCCACAGCGGTCACTTATATCACTGAGCCAGGGGGTACCAATTCCAGGTCTCTGTGAGTTCAGATCCTGGATCTCCTTTTTGGGCTAAAAGTTACCACATTGTGGTCTGCTCTTGCCTTTTCTCTGGCTCCATGAATCAGGTGATACATCAATTATTTTTTCCTAAAAAGATTCTTCTTGAGGAGTGGTTCCTCCTTACACAGATATCTCCACTGTTTTTCATGTCCATTGTCCCAGTCCAGGGACTGACTCTATTCTACATGTTATATATTTTCACTCCTGACCCATTAGACCTTCTTCCATGTCTGTTTATTATGGATGATAGTATACCTTCTGAATTTGGTCTTTTTGTCATGGATTTCCACCCTTCTGTTCCTCATCTTTCTTTATTTTTCATCTGGTATTGTGACAGAGACTTGCCTACTTTGTCCCTGTCTAGCTCTTAGACAGTCTTGTCTAACCTTTTCCTTTCTCCAGTTTTCATCTGTTTTCTGTTTCTTCATTCTTTCCTTACTTTTATGTTCCTCTGAATTGCTTGTTCAGTTCTCAATGTTGTCCTTTATGCTCTTTCTTATCCTCCATGTAGACCTTGTTTTCTTCTTCCATCTACCATCTCTCGTGTAGGACCTATTTCCTTCCCTTACTTGCTTGTGGTAATCTTCATTCAGATATTTATACCTTTAATATTACCCAAATCCTTTACCATTCCTCAAACTGTGCCAGTAAATTCAATTCTGCCTATTCTTTTGTTAGTTTCCTATTTCCTGGGTAGAAAGCATACCACTTCCGGAAGTAGTGCAGCACCCCCCAGGTGTGCTTCATTTTTATCTTGTACCATGTCCATTCATTCTGGGAGGTTGCTTTGTGCTTTATTTAATACTTGTGCTCCTAAACTGGCTCCATCACCTTTGAAATGTGGGATCCTAGCTTTGTGTGAAAGGAGGTAAGACCATTTTGTAAGTAAACATTTTATTACACTGAAAATTTATTTCTGATAATTATTTACCTCTTCTCGCACACTTTCCACCCTTCTTCCCCACTGCCAATGTTTTTTTGCTAATATCTGCCAGTTTTCGAAAGTGATGGTTGAGCTGGAATAGTAGAGGAAGCTAGCTGTGCCAGTATAGATGGTGCATGAATATTGGTGGAGAATAGTCACATGATATGTACATGTTTTGAAATGTTGTGAAATTGATGAGATAACTGCAAACATTTTTAGCAATGCTTAGAATGCAAGCAAGGATCAAGGTAAGTACTTATTGGAAATACATTTTCAGTGTAAGAAAATGTTAACATATGAAAAAATATTAAGCTTTGACATAATGTAACTATTTTTTTTATTGTTGGGATTGAATACTCAGTCATTTTGAAACCCTTAAGTGGGGGTGAAATCCTAAGACTGGCTTGAATGGAGGGGGGGACCTAAAATAATGTAAAATATTGACTAATACATGGGTATTTAATATAGGTTCTTACATTGACCAGTTTCTGATGAGTCAAAAAAACAGTCAGTCTTATCAGCAAGAGCATTAAAACTTGTCTCTAAAATTAAACATTGTTATAGTTTTGGTTTTTCTTTAAGGTACAGAATGTTTTCTGTATTTGCTAGTGGCATAATCCATCCATGTGGGCTTTAGTATTTGATGTTACCAATGAAGATTCATTCAATAACATTTCCTCATGGCTACAAAAGCTACAAGATTTAAAACCCGCTGTTCCACCAACAGGTAATTAATCTTTTAACAACTACTTACTTCTATTAGAGTTGCTCATGGACTTTTGCATAAGAACCTAGAAATGGAAACACTGATACAGTTTTATGCATAAACATTAGCAATAGATACCACACACAAAAAACAGTCATATGTGAAAGGTAACACCTTAAGTTAGAATTGATAAAATATAAAGTAATAAGGAAAGTTTGGTATCAAAGAATATAGGCACGTATTGTATATAATATCTTAATATATAAAGGTGCATTCTAGGTTTATTTAGCTTCTGGGACATCAGTTAATAAATACATATTCCTTAGTTTATTTTTTCATAGTTTTTGTTGTCTTAACACATGGTAAAAGAGGATTTAACAACAACTGTTAGGTACGTTAAAATATAAATAAATTTCGATCATGCACATGTCATTTCTCACCCAAAATATTTTTTTAAAAATTCATATCAGGTAGAAACTTTGGCTTCTCTAAATAATATTTTGAACAAATTGTTTAAATATGTTGTGAATTTAAATAGCCATTATATTGTGTGGCAGATTGTATAAATGTTTATGAAAAAGTGGGCTGTATGAAAGTTTATCTTAAAGAGAGAGAGGAAAATAAGTTTACACTTGGTGATGTGTGCAGTATTAGTTTGGCCAGTTTAAGTTGGAGTCTGTCATTGGAACTTTTATCAGGAATTTCCTAAATGCACTTTAACTGGGTTTTATTGATGAACTGGTATATTAAATATCATTTCCAGCATTATATTTTAAGACATCTTATCTCTTGGTCTTATATCAATGGATACACGCTGTTATAGCTCTGAACTCTTTCATTGTGTAAGAATAACTTATTTCCAGATGAGAGAATGTTGAAAGATAATGCCCATGTTAATTTCTCTTGTGTAAGTGTACTGTGATGACAGCCAGAATGAGTGACAGTTGTGAAAGTTAGGTTAGGTCAAGAATATTGAGAGATATGTTGTTCATGTTAACTTAGGTGTGCTTCTTGGAAACAAAACTGACTTAAAAGAGAGACGGAAGGTTTATCCAAAGGTGGCTCTAGAGTTTGCCAAGAAAAATGGACTTCAATATTTTGAATGTTCTGCTGTAAGTTATGGTTCTAATTATATCCATCATGTATTTTTATATGTATTAACACCAGTTTTTCTGATGTTAACAGCTATGATAGAATTTCTTTTGTCAGATATAACATTCATTTACAAAGATTCATCTAATAATTTTAAAGAGTTGTGAAGTTATTCATAATATATTTTTTGTATTAAAATTTCTCTCTTCAGCTAGAATATGTATATATTAATTATTTTGGAAATTATATATGTCAGTATTACTTACAGCTAGAACATGTATATATTAATTATTTTGGAAATTATATATGTCAGTATTACTTACAAGTTATAATGACTTAATATTGTTTTTATCAAAAACATTCAGTTTTATAGGGCTTCAGTGTATAACTAAACTTTGATCTATAATTATTTTTACAAAAAAAAGGCTTAGTTTTTCCTAAACTGCCAACAGTTTTATTGTTATTGTGCTATAAACTATTTACTCTCTCAACCCTATGTCTGAGACACTGGCCCATTAGCTCAATTTATCTGTGAAAATCTACATAGTAATGTTTAGTATAATTCTAATTTCACTAAGTATGTTTTCCAAATGTTTGACAAGTTGTTAGTAAATATTATAAATCTGCAGCACGCAAAAAAAATCAGAATCTGAAAAAATATTTTTATTAGATATTTGTCTGTGAATTTCAAAGCCTTTACTGAGTCAATCTCAGTGCGAATCAATTTTCATTTTAAGAATAAAAATTATTTTCTTCATCTCATTTTTAATGTTTCATTTGAATAATTTCTAAGAGACATCCTAAATAAATATCAGAAACATTATACTATTATGTGTTATCTTCTTTACTCTACTATCTAATACCAACTGTAGCAAAGCTATTGATGTACATTGAGAGGAAAAATTGAAAAGTATAAAACAAATGAACAGTAATTTCTTTTATTCTTCTTTGGGTGGAGTGTTTTACTGAATTAATATTTCTAACTTCACAGTTTCAACTGTTAACCTTAAGAAATGTACATTGTTACTGTAGTCGCTATCCACTTGAACAGTAATCCTCTTATCATACAGTGATAAATCATGGAGTGGATTATTAACACATATCATGTATACCACAAGCAAAGTGCCTGACCTATATGAACTTTGAGAGTTGAGACGATAATTGTGCTAGGCCTCATATTTTTTTTCAGAACATAAGAATTCATGTAGCTTTCAAATATGCATTGTAAAACAAAATATATATCAGGTACTAGAACAGACTGTTTGAAAACTACAATAATTTATCTGGTTTTCTAAGTAAGCTGTAAATATATTTAAAAAATTTCCATTACTGCTTTGAGCAATGGGTTTAATCTAATGATTTTATATTCTGTCATGTTAATATCCATAGTTTGTGTTTTAATTGGTTGGATGTTCTGAAACTGATAAAGGGTTTCTAACATACATTATTAATGAATTTCTTCATTTAAAGTTTGAATCTAATTAATGTAACTCTGTAAAAGAGTATGACATGCACTTGATTAAGTTGACTTAATAGGTTGAGCCTTAAAAATTCTGTTAAAACACTCTAATAGTAGCAAAAAGTAATTATTCCACAGCTGTAATATCTGTTGGTATGAGTTAGTAAACATGTAAGTAGTAAGAAGTACTACTTCTTACTATACTGATTTGACTTACTGTTGTTTTGTTCAACATTAAAACTTAATTTCCCATCCCCTGAGGAAAAGAATTAGCTTGAAACATCACAAAAGTGAAGCTGTTATAACTTCATATTAGTTGCACCCAAAAAACAGTTACATAAAAGACATTTTCTGTTTACAGAGGCTAATGAATAAATTCAAGAATATCTTTGACGATAACGTAAATAAACTGTTCAACATTGCCTCTTGTTTTACACTGACTTTGATTATTAAGTAGGGAAAACACTAAAAGTACTGACCATTACAACTGTTGTGTGGCTATTACAATAGTGCCCTCTTGTATTTTGTTCATGTTGAATATTTATCTCACAACTTTTGTTTCTCTGGTCACATGGAACAAAAATACTCTACAAGCTTTATTGTCACTTGATATGGCAAAAATAATTCAGTTGACATGTTATATCGTACTCTTTTTTGCTTTTACACATGGGTTTGTAAAATTATTGTAACAATATTTAACCAAAATTATTGAAGTAATTCATGATGACATGAAACCCACTTGAAGTAAAAATGTATTATCAACACAGCTGGTATGGATATTAAAACTTTAATTAAAATATAGTACAGAAGAATGTTTTGAACTTATGTCATATTCAGTTTACAATGGAACTCCAGTATTTCTAAAATATCCACAGAATTCATATATATATATATATATACATAATGATAACTGATTTTCATATTGTAAGTGGATGCTTCCAAATTTTGTTCTTTTGTTTGACTTTGTGTGCCTTCTTACAAAATTCCCAAGGAGCTAAACACATTTATATCAAGTCATGGAAATTCTTTATCAATTGTCTGTGTATTACTTGCACTAACAATAAAAGGTATGTCATACTCTTTAGTTCTTATTTTTTCCCAAACTATTTGGCCTGTAATTTCAGCATATTTATGGAACATTATAAACTAAAAATACTTTCAAAAAGTAATAGGTTAATAACATGTCATATGTTTGTGTTTGTTCATTTAAAAATCCAATAAAAATTTTGTGTCTTTGGTGTCAGAAACAATAATTAATATAATGTCTGAAAATGGTGCAACTCACAAATTTTTTGTGTTTGTTCTGATATTTCTAGAATAAACAAGTTCAGTACTTTTGTAAAGTGTGAAAAGCCAACAATGGTATTTTTCTTAAGGGTCATATATTTTATTTTTTTATTCAATATTGAAAACCTAAATATATATTTATTATATACTTATTTTTAAGAACAGTGCAAGATGCTGAATAGTATTACACTCCACAGTTAAATAATTTTTTTGTTTCCTTTAACCTTAGTTTCAAACTTTGATCTTCATTCAAATATACTTCTACAAAAACATACATTAATTAATGTAGAATTTAATTTTATATATTACTTTAAAGTAGAAATGGTGGGATTAGACTTTACTTGATGGTGACTTCAGTTTTCTTTATGCTTGTAGCTTATATTTTAAAGTTACTGTAAATGAAAATGTGTTGATAAGATGATGTCTTATTTCTTTTTTAATTATCTTTAAAATTTTCGGATCCATTTGCTTCTTTCACCACGATGTTATATTTTATGTAGTTTCATCTTTTTTATGAAGAAGTTAACCAGAAATCTAAGTTACATTTACTTTGGAATGAATACATCACTTAATATTAACTGTGGGGGGGGGATTATATGCAAGATCTATAGTTTTACATAGATAACTAATTTCTCTAGATGTAACTGTTTCTTTATCTTTCCAGAAAGACATGACTGGAGTAGACGAACCATTTTTTTTACCTGGTAAATGAATGGCACAAACTATATGTAGAACAAACTGAAATTTTCAAAACAATGTCTTAATTTATGTTTAAATCATATTATTTCATTTGGTTCATCACTACTTGAAACTTGAAATGTAATTAAATAATTTTGAATAATTCGTGTTCACAAACTCTGTTTACACTTTTCATTACTTAAGGCCTTAAAACAGATTTACTGTAATATGTTTTTGTAGAGGAACTATTTGAGGATTGCAAAATCTATTATTGTTACACAGTTGTAACATCATAAACTCATATTGTGATAAAAATTAAGAACTTAATTGTTAGTAGTTGATAAAGTATTACAATCATCACACTATCTGATATAAAGTTATTGTGATACAATTCATGAACTAGTCATGTGTATGATGTATTATGATTGATCAAAAATATGTGGTTAATTTCAAAACTGTATAGTATTTAATGTTATATATATTTTTCAAGCACAATACCATTAATTTCACTATATGAATAAAAATATATGCTGCTTGCAAAAATGTGACAGTTGTTCAGTTTCTTTTACAATTATTACACATTCCATTATAATTTCACAAGTCTTTTGGAAAGTTTCTGTTTAATAAATGAGATATTTTACTGTTTGAAGTGCTTAGGAAATTTTTCTTATTTCCAACATCTATAAATGTAATTTCTGTTTCTTGTGTTTGGGGAATTTTTCTTAACCTTTTATTTGAGGTGTTTGGACAAGGCGTAAGTTGCCGTACCTTACCACCCTGACTGTTAGAAGAAATTACATTTTTACAAACCCTCTGTGATTTATTTTTTCTTAGACTGTTAGCCAAGTGTGAATACAATCCACATGAAACTGAGAGTGGATTGTAGGTTTCCCAACATTCCACGTTTTTAAGATAATCCGATACTCTGGTTTTAGCTTCTTCAGAGGGCGTTATTTCTTCTGTTACACAACCCATCACATTTGGAAGTAGAAATTCCTTGGTGATAATACTTTTGATTAACATTGACTGATTATTAGATGGGAAGATAACGTAGTAACCATTAGGTGGTCTCCCTCTGCTGCCTGCATTAGAAATGTAAAGCTTAGCCTGTCTTCGTGCTAACAGCACCACATCCTGTTCTTTCAATAGGTTGTTTAATGCAACAAACTGTTTTTGATTAGATTCTAACTCTTCCCATTCCATCTTCCAACAACGAGTTGCAAAAATAATAACAGGAAGACCAAAGAGGACAGAATCGCAAAGTCCAGAAATTTTTATTGTGCTTTCTATTTCTAGGTCATAAACTGGTACTTTTTTGGTTATGTTTTTAGCTTGGCTGGAATTGGCTGTTTGTGTGAAGCTTGTATCTAGTGAGAGAAAAAACTGGCTACTGAAAGGAACAATTTCTGGATTGATCATTCATTCCTGGGCATCACATTTGATAATGAATTGTTCTGATAATTCTCCTCCTGAAAAGATTAACCTCACACTTTCTGTATCAGTGTTGACGTCATGAAGCCATTTTTTAAAGAAGTTTTCTACGCTGTATGGATCAAAATTTAAAGTAAGAAACTCAACCACTCCACCACTTAAACTTTCTACAGTTTCAGATGATGCAGAATGTGCTTGGTCTTTTTGATGAATATTTGGGGAATCTAGATTAGTTCCCTCCAATCTTTTATTTACACTGTTTTCTTGCCCATCATTAGAAAAAGCACTGCACAGATTGGAGATAGATAGTACCTAAGAAATATATAAAATAAAGTCTTCAAATATATTTATGGTTAACCCCTAATCATATTCACACCACACTATAAACTTACCTGATTCTAAACCGACTTTATTCAAATAACCCAAATACTGGTGTTTATTAGGTCATTCTAAACCTACTTTATTAAAATAACCCAAATACTGGTGTTTGTTAGTCATTCTAAACTTACTTTATATTAATAACCTATATACAAGTGTTTATTTGGTCATTTTGAAAGGATTAACTGATTTTTAAAAATTTTTTGGGTCAGATTGCATAAAAGATATTAATTAGATGGGGATAGAAAAGAAAAAGAGAGAGTTTAATTTGTTAGCATTCTTCAACTTATTATAAGCAAAGTTGCTTTAAATTATCTATGTAACCTTATCTGTGGAGTTTTCACCTCACAGAACTATTTCTCAGATTGATTTTGAGTAAAAATTCCTGTTCTAAGTTATCCATCACAAAACTATATATACAAGTACCTTTGTGTTGACTTCCAACTATGCGGGTGTTTCAAATAAAGGGTTGAAATAATGTGGTACTCTTTATAAGCTGTGCTCAGATGTTTTAAAATGGAAATATAACAAAAATCCAGTGTAATATTTCCAGATCTACTGGTGAAATGTTTAAAATTTAAGAAACAAGATTATTTTCTTTATTGTTGATTAATATAGGATAAATAATAAATATAAATTATTTTTATATGTTTATATAATTTTGGGAAATGGATGCCTGTCCTTAAAGGTTGCATTTTGTTGAACCAATGTATTCGGTCATCTCCACGTATCTTTATCAAGGGTGTGGTCATTCGATCATTTAATTTTTAACCCTGAAAGTGCAAATGTTGTTGCTTACTAGCGAGTTTTGTAAACAACTTTTACATTATAAATTTGATAGGCCTTAGTTTTAAAACAATGGACTGAAATACTACAACTCTATTCTGTCAAGTTTCAACATGTTTTACTAGAAGATGAATATAATTTGAGAAAGTTGATGTTTGTCCATTTGTTGGATATGAATATAAACAAATGATATGTATAACTGTTAAGTCTTCTAGTAGCAACTTATATGGATGGATGTGTTATTAAAATGTAGGAAAAACCTTTTTCTGCTACAAAATTTGTAAGTGATAATTTTGTGATGCAATAACATCAAAATAATTTTTTGATGGCCAATTTTGAGTGCTATTTATCTAAAGTTACATTAATAAAAAGTACATTACTTTTTATATTTTAAAAAAATGCACATGCAATAAGTATTTTTGAACATGTTTTATTTGCGAGTTTAAAACAGATTTGCTCATAAATTCAATGTTTAATTGAGTTCAAGAATTCTGTTAACAAGTGCAAAAATATGGAACACTAATTAAAACCTCTGAAGGTAGGGTAAGTACTCACAGTATCAACATTTTCAGAGATTATTTTGAGTTTTAAAAGAACATTTAGAACATATCTTAGTGGCCAAAACACCACATTTTCTATGGTTTCATCAGAATATGAATTCAGTGAAATACGAGAACTAAATACATTGTTGAATTTTGTACTAACATAACTATACATATTTTAATTTATGGAAGCACAATTTACTCTATATTTTTAGAAAAAGGAATCTTTAAAAAAAAGTTTTTATTGGTCCACTGAGAAGCCTTTATTTCATAAAAAGACAGTTAGTAATGGAGTTTGAAAGTACATCTTGTATGTAAATGGTAAATTTAATCATCAAATTGGTATATGATAAACTGTTAGTCCCTCTTACATTTGATATCAGAAATGCTACTTTTGCATATTTTACTCAAATATCTCTATGTATCCCCACTTAGTCAATGTCAAGTTTTAAAATGACAGAACTGAGCAGTTTGATATTGAGCATTAAGTACTACTCATTATATTAGAATTTACTGTATTACCATGACTTGGTCTAATTTTGTCCATGGATATGTATAAGTACTAAAAAGAAGGCATTATCTGGATATTCTCCATACAAACATATATATTTTATCTTGATTAATGAAACTACATAATAGTAGGCCAGAATCTAAAGAATTTTCATGCAATCATTTTAAGAATTGTGAAAATAAAAAACTGAGTTATTACAATTACTATTTAATTTACATTGCATGATTTTTTTCATATAGCCAATAAAGTGTAGTTAATAGTGAATTCAGCCCTTTTTTTATCATTATAAGTGAAAAGTAAAGAGTACATGCTGGTTTTATTTCGTGAGAGAAATATACTTTTCTCGAGGTTCTACAGTTACCTTCCTCCTGGCACAAGTAAGAAAAAAACTTATTATTTTTGTTATTACTTAAAATAAGTTCTTTGATAGGTACATACACAAATACAGACTTACCTCAATTTTCCTTATAAAGGTTAGATCCAAAGAAGATGTTACACTGTCAATGCAGGGAATTAACACATGACTATTTTTACAGGACAACAGAGTTATTTGAAGTTGTGGTGTACCTTCTTTTATTGTTTGCACATTCTGTCATTTAAAAAAAAGAAAATGATTACAAACACATTTTATAAATGGTCTAAATATACAATCAAATTCCTGTTGTAACTATAGCCAGGTGAAATTTAGCAAGATTTATTTAATTCTTTCATTAAACTTTTAAACTACAGAAAGTTGATAATTCCTCTGTGGTAAAAATGCAAAGCTATGTTTATTTTGTGTTCTATCTATTCCACTGTATGATGTCAATTTTGGAAACTACCTTTCTTTTATGAGGCTGTGCTGAAAAAATAACAAAAAACATTGATTAGGCCACAGATATGAAACATCAGTACAGTCAGGTATCTAGTTGTAAGAACCAGATATTGAGAAAACACACTAGTTCAAAATTTTTAAGGGTCTTAAGTAAAATTATATCAGTGACTTATTTATCTTATGAACAGTGAAACCCTAAATTGTTGTTAAAAGTTTGGTTTATTTGTGTGTATATATATATATAAACACATACAATTTTATAATTTTTTTTATAAATGTGTATGAGCGTAAGTATTCTCATTTTAGGATTCTGAACTGATGAGTTAAAAAAACCTGAGTAATAAATTTATCTCATTAGCTTCAGTTTTTTTTCCCTCAATGAAAAGAATACAAATATGTCAAAAGCACTCCAAGTAATTTTCTAAATCATATAAAGTTTCATTGTAAACTGTTTTAACCATCATTATTGGATATTTGTTGTAATGGTTTTTATTGTTGGGCAGATTCTTTTGGATTATTTCAGATAATGTAAATTCCAGTCCATTTAATGATAACTAAAACCTTTATGTTTTCAAGATTTAAAAGTTAGTCACACTAATGTCTATGATGGGCCTAACCTTAAGATAACACAAAAGTTTCACTTGCTTATTTTCTTGGTGACAACTTATATATATCTTGTACTTCTTTGAAATACAAACTCAGTTTTGTAATATTGCATTAGTAAACTTATTAAACAGTTGTTTGTTATTACCAAACAAATACAATGCTTAATAACTTTGCTAAATCAATAATCATTTATTATAACAGGTTCACTAATGAACAATCATATACTCTAGTGTCAGTCAGTTTTTATGGCTCAAAACATTTCCTTTACTTTCAAGAAAATTCCAGACATTGTGCCATGCATTCATTGTGTAACATTATACTTAATTATAACATTAGTCTCATTGTAAAACTAAACGATTGGCACTAGCTGTTACTGAAGTATTTAATATTTACCTAGCTAGTTTACTATGACCATAAATTAATTAATTTCTCACTATGTAAATAAGTTTATCTGGTTGTCAACAGCCAGTAATCACCTTGCATTGAACTGTATCTTGTGGTCTGGTCACCAACAAAATTATACATAAAAAGAAAAGAAATGAAGGCTGCATAAGCCAGACACTAGAGAACGTGGGGTTCTCAGTTGGATATTATTTGAATCATGGTTAAAGATTATGAATGTTCCCTGTTATAATTAATCCTTGTAAATGTTGTATCAGATTCTGTGATAACTTACAAAGTTTGTTTTTTTTCACCCCTTTTTTTTTTCCTAATTTATTTTGTGAAAAGTTTATATTGTTGAGTTAGAAGTTTGGAATTCATTGTGTCATGTTTAAGAGCCCTGGCCTGGCATTTTAAAATTATTAATATATTATTTTAATCTTATGAAAGCTCTATTAAATACTCAAAAATCCTGCTATTAATTTTTTGGCTGTTGTTAGTGTAGAAGAAAAATGTCACATTAACACTCAAACAAAGAGTATTCTCTCATTAGGGACAGCAGAAGTTAGTAAGAGTGATAGATGTGTTCGTTGCTAATGATAATAATAATAATAATAATTAAAGCATTAATACCAGGATTGTTCAGCTGTACTCTACAGTAATAAAGTATTGCATTGCCTTGATTGGTCGAAACCATCAGAACAATAACATAGGTCAGTTACATAATTCTTTTCATGTTCCGGTTGAACTTGTCAGAACAATTACATAGTTATCTTCCTGTCTTGCTTTAGCTTATCAAAACAATATTGAAGAAAGAAAAGATGTGTTATACTCTTGTGTTCTTGGCAGGAATCAGACCTACAAAACATCTGTAATCAATGTGACAATTTGGCTTATAGTTAGTAGTACTTCAACAGCAATTGTTGCAGCATCTAAAGTTTTTCCACCAGCTCGAACAATTATATACTATCGTTCATAAGGTAAAAACATGTTTCTTTACATTTAATATTTACCCTTTATTGTGCCACTATTATGATCCTTTAATTCATTGAGATTATATAAACTGTAGATCTTTCAAGCCACTAAACAATAAACAGTACAATATATTACATCTTAACTATATATATATATAATATATATATATATATATCACTGAGAAAAAAGTTAAAATTGCCTCATACATGTTTTATTGCTGTTTTTCTAAAACTATCAACTAATACTAATACCGTCTTGGAAGTCATAGCTAAAGGTAGACTAGATTCAAACGGATGTCAAAGTAGTATTTGTTGTTCTACATATAATAAATCCAGAATTGTTAATAATTAAATTGTTGCTGAAATTTTAAAAGTAAGGAAATATATGCAAAAATAACAGGAGCATGGAATGAGTAAATAGTAGAGGTAGGTTTTGAACTTACCAATAGCCAAATTTTTCACATTCTATTTAAAAATAGCACAAACATTTCAGACACTGCAGTAAAGATAAATGGTGTGAATGTTAATGAACATACAAATAATGGATCTGATTATTCTGATTTAAATTAAAATATTTCTTTAGAAATAAAGAAATGAAATTCATATGTTCAATTATTAAAATGGTAGAAAGGAATAATGTTTCTTGCTGTTAGATTGATAAATTGTAAGCCTTTGATATTTCAGTGTTGAATTACTTGTAGAAAATATTGCTATGCAATGGTAACTTACTGTTTTTTGTTTTTAGTAATTTTATAAAGGTGTAATCTTAAATTTTCTAAATCATAATATATAGTACTTCTATTTTAAGGTGGGTCTTCCCAGCTGAAGTTAACTTCAACCATTGTTGACTCTGGCTCCTCCATATGATGCCCGGCATGGCCAGGTGGTTAAGGCACTTGACTCATAATCTGAGGATTGCGGGTTTGAATCCCCGTCACACCAAACATGTTCACCCTTTCAGCCATGGGGGCAATATAATGTGACAGTCAATCCCACTATTTGTTGGTAAAAGAGTAGCCCAAAGGTTTGCAGTGGGTGGTGATGACTAGCTGCCTTCCCTCTAGTCTTACAGTGCTAAATTAGGGATGACTAGTGTGAATATTCCTCGTATAGCTTTGCATGAAATTCCAAACAAACAAAAAAAACATATGGAAATTGTGGGACATCTCATAGGGGAGGGCTATATTTCACATCAACAGGGAATAGTAGTTTCTGCACCAGCACAAACATTTTGAGCAAACATCCTGTTGATACCTGCTCTATTGCTGTGAATGATGTTGCCACATATGGAAAATGTTCATCCCAGTCAATCTAGCCATGATTAATAAACTTCAGAAGCATATGCTTGGTAGTCTGTATTACCAATCCTGTCAAACCATCAGACTGGGAGAGATAAGGTGAAGAGCAAACCTCCATTACACCTAACACTTTGGACAACTTATCACAGAGTCTGGCTGTTGAAACTGGGTCCTTGATCCTTGTCTTTTTGTATGGTGCCCCAGTTCTCTGCCAATGCATCAACAACAAAGTATATATATCAACTAATGGATAAGTCTCAGTCCCTGCATGAAGTAGTCAAAGCAATGAGTATATCCAAGATCATCTTCTGAGTGGCATGCACCACACATTATTCACACCAACACTGAACAACTTGTCTCGGATGCAGCCAAATCTTAGGTAGTACCTCAGTGCCCTCCAATCTTTGTATTATGCAAAAACTGAAGAACTTCTTGCCATATTATTCTGGGAAGAATTATATACTAAGTGCAGCACAGTCTGAGTGCCATGACTTGGTGGTTTATAGTGAAGTACAATATACCTTCATGCACTTTTATTGTCCCATGGATTGCCACAGGTTATTTGCTATATTTTTGTATTAGTGCTGCTTGGGATCCTTCATTTGCTCTTCTCAGAGCTCCTGAAGTGTTAGTCATGACATCCATTTGTTTGTTTCAGATGACTGTATGAGCTAATGCTGCCTACTTTTTGGAGAAGAAACAGTTTACTTTATGTGCGACTTTTATAACTGTGTTGTACAAGACTGATATATTACACTTTGTTTGTAGTAAACCACTTGTGTATATAGAGGTATTTTCTGCAGTACACCCAACTTGATGGTATTAATACCAGATTGAAGATAATTCCTTGTTCTATGAGTAACATTTCCAAACCTCTAACTCTATTTTTAATGGCTGGTCTATCACCATTTCTCTAAACAAAGCCTGTATTAAGTTGCTGGAGAGGTGGTCACACTTAGAAGGCTTGATGTATTAGGTCTGTCATTGTTTTGGTAACTCCTGTGACAACTAGAAACTCAATCTCTCACCCCTGTACCCTTACAAATATATAACATGTTTCATCTACACCTGAGAAAGTTGGATTAATCACTAAACTCGTTAGTGCAAGAAGTTTACTATACTCCCACAAGCCCATGGCTGGATTTGACTTGGGTTCCATTAGCTTTTCAAAACAATTACTACAGAATCCACTATTTGCTGCTGGTTGTTGTGGGCTCACTGAACCATTGGACAATACCAATAGCCTACCCTACTTTACTGCTTAGCAGATTAAGGGTGCACTTGGTTGAATAGTATTTTCTAAGCCCTCAGCTGGTAGTGATACTTCTGTTGTATGCATCCAGATGGCATCATTATTATTATTGGCTGTTTCATATGTCCCATGGATGGACGTGGAAAACTCTGCCTGTTCACTGGGAACCACTATGTTTTTATTGCCGCACTGGGACGTTTCACCAAGAGGTTAGTTCTCAATGTAGTTCTAGCTTGAGGTGATGGAAGTACCCAAGTAGGTTGATCCATCTGAAGAATAGACACTACAGCTTTTGTTGTGGGCTTTCCTTATCTAATGAATGACCAAAAGTTAATATTTCATTCGAATGAAACTGCCTTATGCTCAGGTGGTGTTCAACCAGAAAGTTGCTTAACAAGATTCTCTATTAGTATGCCCTTTAGAGTTGCTGTTGCCATTGCAAGGTAGACATTGCAATAAAATTGGCATATAGTGTGCATTTATGTATCCATTCTATCACTTCAAGTTCTCCTCCAAACCTTGAATTCAGCCCAATGGATTGCCTGAATCTCCACAGCATTAAATTGGTGATGTAACTTGGGTATGACTTTATCCCAGTTCTTTTATTACTCCTTGTGTAAATGCTCAGTGGCATCAAGGGCTGAACACTTCAGGCTCAGAATCAAACATTAGACTACCTGTTCCTGAGTCCAGCCAGTTTAGGCAATTACATTTAGGCAAATCTGCTTTGTCTCACTGACAGGGATCTGTGGTGTGAGCCAAAGCATCTTATTTGTGGATTCTCAGCCAATGTATGGTTGAGATAAAAAACCCTGTTGTACAAGAACTCCAACACTTAGATGAGTAATCAGCTCCTAGTCCAAGCAGCAGGGCAATGAGTTGCTTGTGACAATTGACCATACAGCCTTCTGCAACCCATGCTATCAGTGTGAGTCATGGTTACCATTACAAGATACTTATCAGACCCATGGGTTCCTGTCGTCTCAACAACCAGAGAAACAGCTTTGACTGGCAGTGGTCATCTGTAGGAGCACTTACAATCCTTCTTGGCTGGTTGTAGATGGCCTTTTCCAGAGCTTGAACTGTGATATTCTGGCTAGTGATAGCCCAGGAATTCTGTAGAGACACCTCTAAATTTTATAAAACTTGCCAGTTGCCATTTCATCTCTGCCATTTTCCTTGTATTTAGATTGACCCTCATGAGTATGGTTCATTCTGTTGGTCTGGATGCACCAGGCATCAAATGATTATGCTGAGTCTGTGGCTGTAGATCGATAAATTTTGAGGATCTTAGCAGTGTAACAAGTCTTGTGTCACAAACAGAAGTTCTCTTCTGCTCCCCAGTGGCACAGCAGTATATTTGTGGACTCGCACTGCTAGAAACCAGGTTTTGATACCCGTGGTAGGCAAAGCACAGATAGCCCATTGTATAGCTTTGTGCTTAATTCTAAGCATACAAACTTCTCTTCAAGTTGACATCTCTCTCATACAATGTCTCTTTCCAAAAAAAACTCTCTTCCTAGGTTAATAGTATTTCTACTTTGGGAATGAGCCATTCTTCAGGTAAAGGTGTTTCTTTAAACTCTTAAATTTGGGAGATTAATAAGCAAGAGCTAGTATGGACATTAGTAAGTACAGAGAACCCCACAAATTTTTCCATGGTCACAGCACTAAAATTTCTCCTCATCAAGCTAGGGTAATCTGTAGTCAACTTATTTCTGTGCAACTATCAAACAGTCAGTCCCATCTTATAACAAGAAATTCATCCAAGATAACTACAGAGTAAATCTGAATTTAACTAAACAGCTGTCTAGCATGTGTTGCACGGGAAAACCTACACACTAGAAACCGGGTGGAAATTACGTTTCATACATAGTAAGGAATGCTATATTTAGCCAGTCTGGTATACAGATTCGGCCTGTTCAGTTGAAGATATGCTATAGGTTACAAACAGTCATCCTGTGTTAATAAAGCAAATACACACAGTTCTTGTATTTTATGTATAATATTAGTCATACCATGTTTCATTTTGTGTCCAGTCTCTATATTTCATCCATTCTCACGATTCAGTTTTTCATACATGTAGATAGCATTACATCATAATTGGTATCTTGACTGAATATTCTATCCCACAGCTCTAAGGTTAATTTAGTTTTATCTGGATATATGACAAAGAAATACAGCTCAACTGAAGCTTTGTATTGTCATTTACATTTTGTGTTCTGTTGGAATGTTTATTGATAAGCTATAAAGCGAAATGTTGCGTGTTCAGTTAAGAAAAAACACGACAAATTTGGTGTTATAAGGTCTGTTATTAACTAATATTGAAATGTTCAGTAACTAGTTCAGTGTTCTTCCGGAACAGTAAGTTCATTATTTTTAACTTTTTTTTTTTTTTTATTATTATTGCAATATCTTTCCTCTTTCCAATTTAAAAATTCATCTTGTGATACATGTAAACTTGAGACAAAGAAAAAAATCAAGATGAGATCACTTAAATTATCATCTCCTAATATGACGAAATACAACAGGTATACCTGACTTACAGCCATTTCAAGCTCCATTAATCGAGCTTAGCTGGTGAGAGTTAATATGGTCGAAAGTGTACATTCAGATGGTTATCATTTGGTTTTATTGCAAGATAACAGCTTATATACATTGATTCTTAAAATTATCACAGAGTTCTACAACTAGGCCTACCCTGAATTTGAAGTGAGTTATGTACTATAGTTCAATTGTTGTTAAGCGCAAAGTTACGCAATGGGGTACCTTTGTCCTGCCTACTGCAGAGATCGAAACCTAATGTTTAGCATTATATGCCCTTAGACTTACCATTGACCCAAATATTGCCGATGAACCATAAATAATAGAAATTACAGTACATAGCAAACGACGCGGCAAATCAAAAGATGTATTATGCTTTCATGTCATAATTATATTTTCAATTTTACATTTGGTGAATACAATCACAAAGAGTTGGTTCACTCTATATCTAATAATAAATAAGGCGCACACCTGAATTAAATTACGTTACTATAATAGCATAATGAATTAAAAATATTTAGACATTCCACGAATTTTACAAAGCAAATAGGTTTAGTGAAAGAAGTCTAAATGTACTCAGGTCTAAGTTATTTTTAATTTTACTTTAAATTCAGTACGCTTATGTAAATAAATCTGATATTCAGTGACTTATCAAACTTAATAGTGTTTAATCATTGGGCATAGTATCTTGCCTAAGTTACTGTTAGTTTTAGGCTTACCTGAAGTTGGCGTAAGCGATTATACTGATCAATTGCTTCTTGAAAAGCATGCATTAAAATATCATAATTAAAAACGTTTCCAAAACTCGCAGCTTCTTGATAAAGTATAAGCACTTCTTCCAAGGCAGAAGGAAGTATTTGAAAATTCGGTTTTACTTGTTGCAAAGGAAAGATGCAATTTGCAGAGTTTCCCAAAACAGTTAGTCCAAACGATGACAGTCGTGATGAACCTTTCAAAGATATGTCAAGCGAAAACAATTGTTCTAGCGTTTCACACACTTTTTTTACAATATCAAATGTCATTGGAATAGAAACATCGAATAAAAGAAAATGAACTGGTTGTCGGCAGAAAATATTTCTCCAGTCAGATCTTTCCATTTCTAAAACAGAAAACCACTGAGATCACTCTTAAAAACAAAAGCAGACGATAGAAATGAGTTTATATCACGAGTCGCTGGAAGGAGGCATTATTGGTTAGAATGTTTAAATGTGATAAAAGTGAATTTAAATAAAATAATGATTATATTTTACAACTACATTTGATAAGCATGAATATTATTACACTTAATTTTATTTAAAGCAAACTGGGGTTTGTTGCAAGGTTTTTATATGAATAAAAATAAAACAACGACTTCTATCTCCATTATACATCTATTATCTGAATGTTTCCAAAGTGCATCTTCTAAGGGAGCTATCGATAATCTACATGTTCACTGATCGCATTATCGATAGAGCCTGACGAAACTGTAATAGCGAAATATTGAAAGAATAAATACATAGTGTGTAGATATAGGCCATTATTTCATCTACATTAATATGCATTAATATTTTCGTTTTCAGTTTAGTTAGTTAAGTATACTTCATTAAAGTTACAGTTTTTACAGTAAGTAAGATTTGGTTTTAGAACAGGTACGACATTTCGATCACTGGTGCGATTATTCTTGAGGAAGCATGAATATCGTTTCATAGCTTATTATTTTGTTCGTTTGCATCTATTCGGGGTTCGATTCTCGCGATGAATCTAGCGTGTAGCCTAAATTGGCTATTCGCTAAGTCAAACAAAAATCGTTCGAAATAAAGCTTGAACCTTAATCATAAAATGCGTTGCTGTATGATTATTATTATCATTTGTCATACACGTCTAAATTTCTTTTCAGCACATGACCAAACGAAACAGAAATACTGAAAGTGAAGTTTGTGTGTATGGATATGTAACATCACGTGAAAGGCATGAATGCGCGTATTAGTCGCCTCTAAGCAACGAGGTCCGGCATGGCCAAGCGCGTTAAGGCGTGCGACTCGTAATCACAAGGTCGCGGGTTCGCATCCCCGTCGCGCCGAATATGCTCGCCCTTTCAGCCGTGGGGGCGTTATAATAGTTTTACCAACTATTCGTTGGTAAATGAGTATCTCAACAGTTGGCGGTGGGTGGTGATGACTAGCTAACTGCCTTCCCTCTAGTCTTACACTGCTAAATTAGGGACGGCTAGCACAGATAGTCCTCGAGTAGCTTTGTGCGAAATTCAAAAACAAATAAACAATCTAAGCAACGAGGTGGGATCTGGGCTCATGTTCACTAAAGTTTTATTTTTCTAATTTTTAATAAATGTAAGTGGTACATTCCAATTAAATAAATCCACACACTATGAGTACTAAAATGTTTTACAAGTTTCAGTGAAAAGCAATGATTTTCGCTGCGCTATGTATTTGCATTAGTGTACATAGACAAATCTTCAAAATCTACAGACAGGAAATAAAACATGATGTTATTGTTTTGGTCCAATAGTTCTGTAAACTATCTGGTGAAAATAAGGCCAAGTACAATCCACTTAACAATCAAAAATTAGTTTAGTTCTTTTATAACGTTTCTACAGGCGTAAAGTTATAAATACATTTTCATAATCGGCAGTGATTTACTCATGAATGATGTTACAACTAACGTATAAATCAAACTTGTATAATTTCACGGCCAATCGATTAATTAACTGAACAAACGTGATGGCTACGCTAATTCTTATACTTCCCTGAAGCACCTAAGTAGTGTAACTGTATGTCTGCGGATTCACACCACTACAAACGGGTTTCGATACGTGTGGTGTAGTTTTGTGCTTAATTCCAAACAAACAAACTTCCATGAAACTAAATATTACACTGAATGACCTGCACTCTGCCGACAGAAACAATTGACTCATAACCTGTTAACAACGATTTGGCATTCACTCGCTGAATACTTTGCTTTCGCGCTGCTACTACTACTTCACTCTACTAATAGTATTATGTTTAGGCCTGACGTTTTTTAAGTTGCACAATCAGCATTAATCTCGTCTTTCTAACAATGATTTTCACTTTTGTTTCATATGCAGGCTAACAGATGGTACTAATACTGTACGAAGTTTTTATATTTAATTAACGTTTATGGCCCGAATGCAAATATAAAGATCGAAAGGTTGTCGTGTTTAACTTACAGGATAAGTCAACCAACGAACCATGACAAAAATAAAACTGATATTAACTCCTTGTGGTATGAACAAAGTGTGTAAACATCTCTGAAATAAATATCAACATCAGATTATTTCGTCCTAGATGGCGGAACTAGGTAATTCTTTAGGTTCGTCACATATCCACCATTTTCGCCTTAGGTCACGTTTCTTATATTAGCATCGTGGCCCAGTGATTTAAAATAGTTACTTGAAAATTTACACTTAGGTAATTTTGTCAAGACTGACATAAATTATGTTACCTTTTAGTATTCGCAGATAAAACTAATCCATTCCCCACCACTCTTCAAGAAAATGTAGGTACGCAGAATAATAGATGATTCGACCAAGATATTTACACAAAATGATTTTAAATTCTTTGCTCTGACTATGTTTATACAAAGAAAGATACTGTACACAAACGTTAAACACATAGTAAACACAATATTTTTTTCAAAAACAAACCAAAATATGTTCTCCACATGACGGAAATTCACCATTACCAGACAGCCAAAGCTGTTGAAATCTCTCTTATTACCAGTAAATTGTTAACTCTGAGATGAATTGTTATAGTCTCAAAAAACATCATATTATAACCTTGTAATTTCCCAGAGTGACTAGTGCTACCCACGTGACTTGTTATTCCCATCAGTAAATAATGGAAGTTGTAAATTTGATCCCGATCTACCAAATGAGGAAAATGCTGTTTAGCTTCACATATCAAGTACTTTAAGACAGCCTTCCCCATGGGTTGACAAGGTCTCCGATGAGCGGCACAGAACAATAAGTATATAGAACAAAAGGAACTTAATAACTTTTTTATTAACGTGTTGTGTGAAAACTGCACATATGTACGTCAATAAGTGAAAAACGTTTGAATGGGAGTTATAAACTACATGGAATGCTATATTCATTTATTTGATATCTTAATAATATATAAGTATAATAAGCAGAATGATACAGTCATTCTTTACTTTAAACAGATACACAAGAAAGTCAACACATCACACAAACAACTCTTAGATCACTCTTGTATCAGAGTCCAAGAATTTGGTTTGATTTGTTTTGAATTTCGCGCAAAGCTACTCGAGAGAAGACAGCTAGTCATCACCACCTACCGCCAACTTTTGAGTTACTCTTTTCCTAACGAATAGTAGGGTTGACCGAAACTTTATAACGCCCCCACGGCTGAAAGGGCGAGCATGTTTGGTGCGATAAGAATTCGAATCTGCGACCCTCAGATGACGAGTCGAACGCCTTAACCCACCTGGCCATGCCGGGCCCTCCACACTAGTTACCCACCACGTAGCAACAGAAGCAGTATTCTATATCATTATCAGTGCATTAGATACAAATGTTCGTGTGTTAACGTTTCTTGTCAAATCCAGCTGTTCTTATTGATTGTCTAACATTTTTTGAACAAATTAAAAAAGCTAACGAAATCGTATTCGGCTGTCTCTAAATATCGTGATACCAGATTTGTGGCTTCGATTAACGTGAAGTTGTGTTAGCCCGTAATTCGTCATTGTGATGTATAAGGTTGTCACGCCCTCTCGGTGTCTGAAGTATAAAAAGCTAGATATAGAAATAGAAAGAAAATATTTTTTTTAGGAATAACATTTTATTTTCAGTGCACTCATGTTTGTTTGAAACGTTGAACATAACTTTTTAATTCCGTATAGATACTGAGTACTTTTATTGGTGTAGGCATTCAATAAGTTTTAATGTTACCGCCTGTTTCCCGTTTTTATTATATTTTTTTCACTAATTTTGGCAATAAATGAACTGCGAAATATTGAAAATAAATGTGAATTATTCTTTCAGGAAATTTTGTCAATGATGTATTTCGTCTAGTAATTTTGTCGCTTTGCAATTTTGGCATGTTCTGTACGCGAAATTTAATCCAGTTTCGTTTCATAAAAATGATAACGGCCCAGCATGGCCATGTGGTTAAGACACTTGACTCGTAATTTGAGGGTTGCGGGTTTGAATCCCCGTCACACCAAACATGCTCACCCTTTCAGCTGTGGGGGCGTTATAATATGACGGTCAATCTCACTATTCATTGATAAAAGAGTAGCACCAGCGGTGGGTGGTGATGACCAGCTGCCTTTCCTCTAGTTTTACCTGCTAATTTAGGGACGCCTACCGTAGATAGCTCTCGTGTAGCTTTGTGCACAATTCAAAAACAAACGCACTAACGACTCCAAAGTGCAGAGCGCGTTTTTTCAGTCAGTGTACACTTAAATTCATGTTACAGCAGCTAATCACTAGGCCACACTCAGTCAGAGTAAATTACTTTTTAAATGGTATTATACTTTTTAGACAAATCAATTAGTCAAACTAATTTTAGAAACCCGTTGGTCTACGGATTTACAACGCTAAAATCAGGGGTTCGATTTCCTTCGGTGGACACAGCAGATAGCTCGATGTCGCTTTGCTATAAGAAAACACACACAAACAAATCTTACATATTATAATAAATAACAGTCATAATGTTGATTTATTCCATAAGAGGCCCGACAAGGCGTCTACTCGTAATCTGAAGGTAGCGGGTTCGAATTCTCGTCGCACCAAAGATGCTCGCCCTTTCAGCTGTGGGGGCGTTATAATATGACGGTCAATCTCACTATTCATTGATAAAAGAGTAGCACCAGCGGTGGGTGGTGATGACCAGCTGCCTTTCCTCTAGTTTTAC
Source organism: Tachypleus tridentatus (assembly GCF_004210375.1). NCBI lineage: Eukaryota > Metazoa > Arthropoda > Merostomata > Xiphosura > Limulidae > Tachypleus > Tachypleus tridentatus. Next base: position 70,103,234 of record NC_134837.1, on the reverse strand, counting down.
CTGCTAAGTTAGGGACGCCTACCGTAGATAGCTCTCGTGTAGCTTTGTGCACAATTCAAAAACAAACGCACTAACGACTCCAAAGTGCAGAGCGCGTTTTTTCAGTCAGTGTACACTTAAATTCATGTTACAGCAGCTAATCACTAGGCCACACTCAGTCAGAGTAAATTACTTTTTAAATGGTATTCTACTTTTTAGACAAATCAATTAGTCAAACTAATTTTAGTGCCCCGTTGGTCTACGGATTTACAACGCTAAAATCAGGGGTTCGATTTCCTTCGGTGGACACAGCAGATAGCTCGATGTCGCTTTGCTATAAGAAAACACACACAAACAAATCTTACATATTATAATAAATAACAGTCATAATGTTGATTTATTCCATGAGAGGCCCGACAAGGCGTCTACTCGTAATCTGAAGGTAGCGGGTTCGAATTCTCGTCGCACCAAAGATGCTCGCCCTTTCAGCCGTGGGAGCGTTATAAAGTATCGGTCAATTCCACTATTCATTGGTGAAAGAGTAGCCCAAGAGTCGGCGGTGGGTGGTGATGACTAGCTACCTTCCCTCTAGTCTTACACTGCAAAATTAGGGACGGCTTGCGCAGATAGCTCTCGTGTAGCTTTGAGCGAAATAAAAAACAACAACAACTCATTCCATGATATTTTCAAATGCAGAATGTTTTGCAACAGTAGGCGGAAAATCAATTTTATAATTCGTGCTCAGCACGTAAATTATTTGGCCACGCCCAACTTACTTCAATAAAAAAATAAAATATCTTTATAACCACCAAATCCTTCATATCTAGTGCTGTGGAGACACTTTAGTTTAGCTACGTTATTATTATTATTTTTCAAACTGCTTGATCAAAGAAACACGTAAATTCAAACATTAAAAGCAGTCACAGGTCAACTCACCAGAACCACAAGCCTAGCCTATCGAAACTTGACGTTTTTATTTGTTATGTTTCGCTCATTCTTTAATTACTTATGCAATATTTCGCTAGTGTATTATCACTGTTTAATGAAAATGCACAAAGTACTCTTCCTTTAAACACAGTGTTTGTCATTATTTGCTTAAAAATGATAAAGTTGAAGTGAAGTTTGAACTGGTTCAGTAAGTGTGGGTTTTTATAATATAACGTGATTAATTGTTTTTATTTATTAATCCATCTGCGTATCAAGAACAAAGATAGTGAAAGCAACAAAAACAGAAGTTACATATTATACTATGTGTTGCTTTAATTTATATAAATATAATAATGCTGTCTGTTGTTTGTCCGTGTAACTACTTCACAGGATGTGGATAGCTCTTCACCAAAATTGGAGTGGAAGTTATCCAAATTTTACATGAAGGTTTGTTGGATCTGTGGAGAGGTACATACAAATTTACGGTTTCACATTTTATGTTTTGCAGTTTTATGGGAACTTTTGCGTTTTTTCACAATAACATCCAAGGGAAGCTACATTTTATGTCATAAGACAACCATTTATTAATCATGAATTTACATATCTATTCCATCCAAATGTAAAATAATGTTTATGAATTTAATTTAATAGGTAAAAGAATTTCACCAGAATCTCTGTAACAATATTTCAAAATATTACTTTTAATTGTTGCTGCTCAATCTTGCCAAATATAGTATTGCTATTAGTAAAAACATGACGGGCCCGTCCGGGATTTGAACCCGGGACCTCTCGCACCCAAAGCGAGAATCATACCCCTAGACCAACGGGCCTTGGTTTTATATATTCCAACATATTTATATAGATAAATATCTTATTCAATTATTCATTAACATTTTAATTCTCATTTTAATGAGATCCATTTAATTAATTTGAAATTTCAAATACAAAGATAACGTATATTGTTACCCTAAATACATACTGAGACACTACGTTACGTCCTTCGCATTGCTATAGAAATAGTTTGTCCTTCTATTACTGTATAAGCATCAGACTACAGTAGCAACCAGAATGCACTGCGGAACTTGTAGCGGCGACTTTGTTATGTGTCAGATTTCGTACCAAGAATTCGTTATTAATAACTGAAAATGAAATATTTGAAATTGTACTATCTTTACATCAATCTTAATAAGTTTATTACTGCTCATAAAAATGTTTATTATTTTTCAACTATGTTTAACTTACCACGGAAGTGAAAAATGTCAATATTAAAGGTTAATTTATTCTATTAACCAACATGTAACATCTTCACTCTTCCACTTACTGGCAATCAAATTATGTTTATTACTATAGACTTCTATTATTGTAGTTGTTTATCTTAGTATAATACACTCTAATGTCACACTATCTTCTTCTGCATTCATATCCGCGCACCACCACAAACTATCAGGTTTCTTTTTAATTTCGCGCAAAGCTACACAAGGGCTATATGCGTTAGTCGTCCCTAATTTTGCAGTGAAAGACTAGAAGAAATGCAGCTAATCATTACCACCCAACTTTTGGACTACTTTTTTACCAAAGAATAGTTGGAATGACCGTCACAGTATAATGCCCACCTGGCTGATAGAGACTGTTCAATATAGCTAACCATTATATTCACGTATTATATGTTATCATATATTACAGGTCAGGTATGGCTCAATGTTTATTGTGTCAGGCAGTGTATCAGAATGTCCATGGTTCGGTTACATGAAAAGTTGCTGAATACTATACTGTAAGATATAGATATCATTTATTTGGTTACAAATAAATGTATAGGAAAAGGTGCTACTAACTGGTTACATTTCCCCTTCTCTGGTCAACAGTTGGAAGTCAGAAGTGACTAATTATTTGCTGAACTTTGGGGTTTCTGACTTGAACTTTACTCCAGGTGTCTTTCAGGTTGCTATCCTTAAACCTTATGTAATTTTTATACACTACTTTCGTCATTAATCTAAGCGGTTCTTTCTATCTGGCGTACGTTGTTCTTTTTACGTGCACTATTCAATGTATGCGTATTTGTTTCTTTTGTGATCATCCGGAAACCGTGGGTGTTTGATCAAAAGCCACTGTTCACTGTTCATTGACACTCATACCACGACAAGACTGACTTCACTGTCAAAGTGAATATTTAGAAATTTATAGGTACAATATCAATATCATATTGACAGGAATGAATTTCAGCCCCTATATGTGTTAGTATCCAGCACTGGCAAGTGATTTAAGAAAACATAGAGTACTAATATAGAATTTATGTACTGTTACAGAAAGCTGTAATATATATGAAAAATATGTCCATAAACATAACAGTTACACCTAACAAGATTTATTTTGGAAAAAAATAGTAAGATAACTTGTGTTATGTATATATACATATAACATTATAAAAAAACAAGTACACTCTTTGTTTAACTTTGATATATTTAGAAATAATTAAACAAAACCGAAAGAGATGCTTTTTCGATTACAATATTTATTGTATAATAATATTATAGAGTACGAAGCCTCCTGATGACTCAGCGTTGACCATGGAGTTTATAATGATAGAATTCATGGTTTTACCCCTGCATCAAACAGGCAGACAACTAGATGTGCAGTTCTGTGTTAAATTGTTTGTTTTTTAATTTCGCACAAAGCTGCACGAGGGCTATGTGCGCTAAATAACTGTGGTAAATAAAACCAAACGAAAAATACATAAATATTGGGCCGTGAAACTCAAATTTTTCGCTTTAGTAAGGTTGGATGATAGGGTTAGGAAGTCTAGTCCACGACAAAAGTCCTTCCTGACACCCACTGGGGAATATTTACACAAAAGGTGTCAGCGTTATGGATTAGCTTCTTCGTAGGATAAATTATGCATTTCTTTCTCTGGAAATTTAGCTGCTAAAGTATATTTAAAGAGATATTAACTCCATAACTTGGGAAATCGAAGTAATCACACGTGACTAGTTTTGGCACATAAACCTTATCTTAATGCACATGTTGACGTATGACTTTTATGTATCACTTTATAGTAATGTAGATTGTGTTTCCACGCCCTTAAAATCACAAATTTAGACTTGCATAAATATTGAGTCTTTTTTGTTTTATTTCTATCAAAACGCATTATCTAAAATCGGAAATCCCACGAATCGAGGATATAATGTTTCACTGAAATGTGATGTTTTTTTATCGATAAAATATAGCAATGATTTCTTTTTTTAACGCACAGAGAGAAGCAATAAAATATTTTATGTTGATTAGTTACGCTGTTAAACAGAAATAGGTTAGTTTAGTTCTTAAATCTCCAGTAAGAAAACCCCTTTTAATGTCATCGTCTGGAATTGGTAGTAAGTAAATGGTTAACAAATAGCAAATTAAACCCGCTAGTGGCACTTGGTAGAGAGAAACTTAATTTCGCATTTCAGTTTATATTTTTTTTTATTATAAGTGTATTTCGCATCAGATTCATAAAGCAGTTTAAAAGTCGAGTAAACATTGTCTACAGATTAAATCTCGAGTTTAATCTTTGTTGCTCTTTTTTTAAAACCATTATTTCATTTGGGTAGTAGCTATAAAAAGTTCTAAACCTATTTCGGTCGAAAAATGTGCGAATTATTTTCCTCTTTTTCTTTGCATGAGTGAGCAATTCCTAGACCAGTGGCTTTTCGTGTAGTTAACGCTCGTGTGAGCCCTTTTCGTTTCGATTTTTGCGAGCTACGTGATATAATGAGTCACATATGGAACTGAGTTTTCGGGTTGAATTGGTTAGCTGGATTGATCAGGAAAACGAGTGTGTTATCTTTGGAAAACAGCTAACTCGCAAGTTTGAGAATACGGGTTATTTTGTTTGAAAAAGAGAAAAGAAACGTGTTTTAATCTTTAGCATTTGGTAGCAAACAAAAAATAGAAACCACTATTCAGAGATACAGTATGTGAAACATTAATAGTTTAGGTAGAAACAACCACTGAGGACATGATAGACTGGCTGTAAACGTCAAATATTGTTTTGGTTTTTTTCCAACTTTAGTACTACTTAAAATATTCGAAATGTATTATTTTAGTGCGTATATGCCCCCCTCTAGTACAGCGGTATGTCTATGGATTTACAACTCTAAAATCAGCGGTTCGATTCCACTCGGTGGGCTTAACAGAAAGCCCAATGTGGCTTTGCTATAAGAAAAACACACAACACACACTGTGTACACTAAATAAGCTTCATGGCTTGTAGTGCTTAAATTTGGGATTTGAATCTCGCAGCGGGAAACAGCTCAGTTAATCCGCTATGTGACTTTGCAATTAAACAAACTATATTCAAGTTTCTAGATCAACATAATTAAAATTTTTACCAGTTAAAAAAATAAATTATCTTAACTTCCTCGTTTAATCAGTAAACTTAATACATTATTTAAGCCATCGTTATTTATTTATTTATTACTGTGAAAACAAAGATATTTGATACACACTTCGATCACATTTGTTCAGAACATGATCATGAAGAATGGAAACAGAAGCGACAACAGAACACAGAGTTTATTAAAAATAAACCCTCCCAATAACACGTAGTAAACACCAAATTTACGTTAACCTTCTAGTTAAACGATTGAATGTCATCGGTGTTTGGGTACATACCCTGGAGGGTCAGGTTCTCTATGACCTCTTCCTCCTCCCCGTACCTATGTTCTTGACGGATTGGTATTTATAATTGTAGAACTGAATATTATTTTGATCCTTTTCAGGGCAATGTCCATGTATTGTGGCTCATATATAGTGATTATTTTATTCTATCAGCAGAATGTCAAGTTTGTTAGTGGCATATTTTTTATTATTTTTATTATTTAATATATATATATATATTTATTTATTTTTATATTTAAAATATAAGTTAACTGGGGAGAGATATTTAGGACTAGCTTCATCATGTATGAGGTACCTGTCTAGTTCGCATAGTATTTCGTTTTTCATCCAATTCTTATTAAAGTACATTATTGTAATATGTAGGAGTCTATTTGGTATGGTTGGTATGTTCGAGTATTTGTGAATGAACTGAAATGATAGTTCTTGGAACTCTGTATGCAGTTGTGAGGAGTGTGTTTTGGATTGTTTGTAGTTTAGTTTTAATTATTTTATTGCTTACAGTTATCCATGCTGGAGCTGCATAGTCTATTACAAGTCTAATATATGTTTTATAGATTTTTAGAATGTTATCTGTAGATGCTCCACTGTTTTTCCCAGTTAGACTCCTAGCATAGTTAGTTCTTCGCCATACTTTATTTTTAATTTCGTTCACATGATTGATCCAAGTTAGTTTTGAATCATAGGTCAGACCTAAAAATTTTTCCGATGGGGCAGTCTGGAGTAGAGTGCCATTCATATATAGTTCTGGCTGTTGTTTCTTGTGTTTTGTGGATTTCGTAAAGACTACGAGTTGTGTTTTTGCTGTGTTTATTTTTATTCTATATTTTTGACAGTATTCACTTATTCTATTTAGTTGCGGTTGTATGTTCGTGGCTGCTATCGTGGGTGTTGCGGCACTTTTCCAGACTGCCACATCATCTGCGAACTGTGAAGAGAATCCATGATTTGGATCCTTCAGTGACATATTGTTTACATACATGATGAAGAGTATAGAGCTAACTACCCCTCCATGAGGGACACCAGCTTGTGGAGTAAAGTTAAACGATTGGTTTATTTGTTTGGTTTGTTTTGAATTTCGCGCAAAGCTACACGAGGGCTACCTGCACTAACTGTCCCTAATTAGGCAAATAATCAACATAAATATAAAGAAATGTACAAAATACATTGTTAATATGTATATTTATACAATGTTAAACCAAATATAACCAGAACACTGAAACTCTTGAACCCTCATATTAACTTAAGGAAAAATATTTATGTTTAACTCTTTCTTGAGACATTCAGTTTATTGTAACTACTCGTGGAATAAATTAATTCCATGTCATTACGTAGGATGTGATGGGTTTGTTTGTTTTTAATTTCGCCAAAGCTACACGAGGGCTGTATGCGTTAGCCTTCCCTAATTTAGCACTGTAAGACTAGAGGGAAGGCAGCTAGTTATCACCACTCACCGACAAATATGGGACTACTCTCTTACTAACGAATAGTGGGATTGACTGTATCAGTATAACGCCCCCACGGCTGGAAGGGCGAGCATGTTTGGTGCGACGGGGATTCGAACCTGGATAAGGTGGGTATGGTTGATATTATGTCCTGCTACACACCATAAAGTTGTTTTTACCGTAATAAAAGAAGAAGCCAAGTCTCATATCGTGCGTAGCAGTACATGCTATTAACGATAAATGAATGGGTGGTTATGGCGCTCAACTCGTAATCTGAGAGTCGTTGTGTAAGATAAGAAATTACCTTAGCTTTCTGGTTTATTGCATTCTTTTATTATCCTGGTATAAGGTAAGAAATTATCTTAGCATTTTGGTTTAATGTAGCCTTTTATTATCCTGGTGTAAGGTAAGAAATTACCTTAGCTTTCTGGTTTAACATAGTTTTTTATTATCCTGGTATCAGGTCAGAAATTATCTCACCTTTCTGGTTTAGGTGACAATTAAAGTCCACTGTACCACTGTTTAACAATTATAACCAAGTCAACTGTACTGATGTTTAACAAATATAACTTAGTCAACTGTTCTGATGTTTAACAACTATAACTTAGTCAACTGTCCTGATGTTTAACAACTATAACTTAGTCAACTGTCCTGATGTTTAACAACTATAACTAAGTCAACTGTCCTGATGTTTAACAACTATATCTAAGTCAACTCTCCTAATGTTTAACAAATATAACTTAGTCAACTGTACCAGTGTTTAACAACTATAACTAAATCAACTGTTCTGATGTTTAACAACTATAACAAAGTCAACTGTCCTGATGTTTAACAACTATAACTAAGTCAACTGTCCTGATGTTTAACAACTATATCTAAGTCAACTCTCCTAATGTTTAACAAATATAACTTAGTCAACTGTACCAGTGTTTAACAACTATAACTAAATCAACTGTTCTGATGTTTAACAACTATAACAAAGTCAACTGTCCTGATGTTTAACAACTTTAGCTAAGTTAACTGTCCTGGGTTTCAAAACTTTTCCTAACTATATTTCATTTCAATTAATTGATCAAGTTATTACGAACAGCACTAGTGTATAAACTGGCTGATGTTTGACTGTTTGGTAGTACTTGCTGAGTATAAGGACCTTATGGGAATATTTGAGTTGTTTTGTTTTTTGCTATTTTTATGATGTATTCAATTGTGTTTAATTTCGAATGTTAATTTTTCCAGCTTTACACTAAGGGGAGTAAACTGAAATGACATGAAATAAAATAGTTCTCTCTTAGTATGCCTGAAATTTCAGGATTTACCAGCGTTGACTATTATTTTCCTTTTTCTTTCTCGAAATAGACTGAATTTTACAATCTTATAAAACTTAACCCATTCCCATGTATTATTATTACATTGTACTCAGAGCTTAACTGGTTCATTGGGTTTTTAACGATAGCTATTTTTTAACTACTTGTATGTCCTGTTTCTACACTATGAGAGATCAATGGTCTTACATTTGTTCCCCTCTATGTGACCTAGTCCTTACCTCTGTTTAGATTATAATACCAATTTAGTGATTATTGCAGGGTAATGAAACTGGTTTCTAAAATGATATATTATATGAATATTTGTGTATGACAGTGTCTTTTTTGAATATTTGGTGATGGGGATTTGGCTATGTCATTCTCCTAATACAAATTTAGTAGAGATCACTGAAATAACAGCAGGGCCTTAGGAAGCGGTAAGGTCAGTCAGAGCCTGACCACTTTTTCATGGCTTGAATAACTACAACTTATGTACTAAAAATTTGTTTTTTTTAATTCAATAGATTACGTCGAGTGTACGCAGTATTTGTAGTTAAAATTGCTTAGGATTCAATCTTAATTGCACTAATTAAAAAAATTATGGGAGGAAGTGTGACCTCAGATCCTTATAGAAATTATAATGTGGCAGTAGCCTGACCACACAAAATTGTTTTCTACGGTAAGGAACACGGGAAACACATACAAATAGTTCGTGATAACGAGAAACCCACTTGAAGTAAAAATTTATTCTCAAGAGAGCTGGTATGGATATTAAAACTTTAATTAAAATAAAGTACAGAACAACGTTTTGACCTTCTTAGGTCATCTTCAGGTCAACAAAGAAGGTGCCCTAGAAGGTCGAAACGTTGTTTTGTACTTTATTTTAATTAAAATGCTAATACCATACCAGCCGTCTTGAGAATATATACAAACACTGTCTACCCGGGGAGTCATATGGGGGAGTCAGACCAAACCCTAAACTATTTAAGACATTTCCAAGGTGTGAAGTCGGCCACGGTATTACCCCTGAGGATTGACATGGAAGATTAGAATTAATGCCAATTCATATACAACAGTTTTGCTGTATAGGATATAAGCTATTGAGTATATAAGCGTGAAGAACCAGTCACTGCCTTTTTCGGATTTCGTTTTCCCAGTATTAATGAAAATGTTAATAATTTATTCTAATCAGAACACGATTTAATAATGAACGATATTGAATTTGTCCATTCACATATCACTCCAAAACGGAACAGCTGGCTGTTCAGTACGGTTTTATTGTTATTGTGTAAGTAGGTATGGCGGCAGCACGTGGATTTAATACTTATTCGTGGTTAAAAAGATAAGGGGGGATCTTTGAAAACCCACCCCTCCCTTGATGAAGCCCTGTATTTATATTGTTAGAAAAAAATTGTCTGTGTTTCTAATTTCGCGCAAGGCTACACGAGGGTTATCTGCGCTAGCCGTCCCTAATTTAGCAGTGTAAGACTAGAGGGAAGGCAGTTAGCGAGTCATCATCACCTACCGCCAACTCTTGGGCTACTCTTTTACCAACGAATAGTGGAATTGACCGTAACATTATAACGCCCCCACGGCTGAAAGGGCGAGCATGTTTGGCGCGATGGGGATGCGAACCCGCGACCCTCAGATTACGAGTCGCACGCCTTAACACGCTTGGCCATGCCAGGCCCGAGAGAAAATTTATTAAGAAATATATAAATCTATTAACACTACCATTATCTTGTGTACGTTATATAATTATCGAAAGAATAATGACCGCTCGTCTCATACGTGTGGTAGGGTTAGAAACGAGACTTAACGGGATTCGAAAAGCTGGTTCCCGACTGATCTGTTACCGTTTTAAAGATATTGGGAAAATCTGTTGAAATACATTGACAAGTTTTTATCGCTCAAAGTTGGAGTGAAAAGTATGAAACTGGAAAACGTAGGATGATATGGATTATTGTTACTGTAAATCTACTATTTTTATTGATTGTCATACGATCCCTTTAGAGTTCACAGTTCTAAAATATGTGTTCTTTAATGAGTGTTCAGATTTATAGGAGATGGTGGTAGTAAAGCTAAGCTTTAGAATAACATAAAATTATATCATCAATATTTATTGTGTGGTAGAAATAAAATATTTAATTTCCAAGCTTATGAACGGGTTCGTTCATTTTAATTCAACAACTTAGTGAAACGTTGCTTCTAAAGACAAAGTTTTGTGAGATGACGCCCTTGTGAAAAGAAATATTGGTCCTCGGTCTTTTTTCATAACATGTTCTTTCCCTCCACAACAGAGCGAAATGTTGCTTCTAAAGACAAAGTTTTGTAAGATAACGCCCTTGTGAAAAGAAATATTGGTTCTTGGTCTTTCTTCACAACATACAAAAACGTTGTTTATAAGAACAAAGTAAGTCCAGAGGGAAAAACTATCGTAACATAAGTTTGGGGTCTCTGGAGACAATAAAATTCTTGGTAAGGTTTCTGAAACTAGCGGAAAAACGTGATTCATTATGGTGTCTGTTTCGTTTCTTACGTTAAGTACTCCAACCTGTATGTTAGTTCTTTTTCATTATACAAGGGGATAATAGTCCAAGAAAACCATTATTTTTTCACTAAAGATAATGATATTTATTACAACACAAGATTCTGATATTTGTCAAATGTTTTTGTTTATTTCGTATAAGGTTATATCAAAAAACATTTCGCTTCTAGGCACAAGTTCTCCAAAACACATCCGGAGGAAGAATGAAACATGCAAGGACAAAATTAGCCATAAGTACAACAATACATGTAAAATAAGCCAAGTTGATATCACATATTTGTTCTATTATCTGAGAACAACAATCCGAGCTTTATATAAAGTCTTTGTTCTGTTGTCAGAGGAGAACAAACCGAGCATAAGGTAAAGTCTTTGTTCTGTTGTCAGAGGAGAACAAACCGAACATGAGGTAAAGATTTTGTTCTTCCCTCGTGGAGCATGCTGTTTTTGTACAAAGCATTACAATAACAAATGTTTGTGTATTATCTGAACTCTTGCTGACTAGCCTAGCTATAGAAAGTGCAGACTAGTAAGTGAAGATAAGTGTAACTAAGATATCATTTATTTAGTATCGTGTTACTTAGACAAGAATCATGAACACAAAATACTGAATGTTATGCGGTATTTATTGTTTTAATCGCTCAAAGCTACACAACAGACTATCTACGCTCGGTCTACCAGGACTTTAGTGCTGTAATTTGGTAAAATTACCGATGAAATGCCACAAAATATTGTGCTAAGCAGTATTTCAAGTGTAAAATGAACTTTCGAATGGTTTGTTTGTTTGTTTTAAATTTAACGCAAAGCTACACGAGAGCTATTTGCGCTAATCGTCCCTAATTTAGCAGTGTAAGACTAGAGGGAAGGCAGCTAGTCATCATCACCCACCGTCAACACTTTGAATATTCTTTTAACAACGAACAATGGGATTGAGCGTTTCTTTAGAACGCCCCTACGGCTAAAAGAGCGAGCAGTTTTGGTGAGACAGGGATTCTAACTAGTAACCCTCAGATTACGACTCGAGCGCTCTAATTATCTGGCCATGCCGGGCCTCTTTATAATGGATTGGACCTGGTTTGTTGTTACAAAAGTGAATGGAAAACAAATGTCTCAGGAAAAGAAAACAACGAAAAACACGTGACACAATGGCTAAAACTGTAATTTAATTGAAGTCTCTTTCAGAAATCACTTAGTAACAGCCTTTTGCTGTTGAGAAATCACTTAGCAACGGCCTTTCGGCATTCAGAAATCACTAAGCAACGATCTTTCGGTATTCAGGAGTTGCTTAGCAACGTACTGTCGTTCTTTAGGGATCACATAGAAAGGGACAATTATTATTCTGTTATCACTCATCATTTAACGAAGTTCATTTTGATATTTATATTTCAGGAATACCTTAGCAACAGTCAATCACTATTCAGGAATTACTCGGAAGTGGTAAATTACTTCCTAAATTGGAACATATAGACAATCTAGCAACGAACAATTTTCTCATTATGTTTTACACATTGAGAAACTATTGAATTTCAATTATTTGTTTTGGCTAAAACCTTATTATAAGCTACATCAGCTTACTGGGCCAACAACGATCTTAACTACACAGGTGCAACAACTATATTAAGTGTATAGCTCGCATAAACTTACAGAATCATGTTGATTGTTCTTTGATTACAACGATGACGCTAGTCGTGCACATGGGGTCGTCTTCATAACGTTTTTGGGCAATGTCTGAGGTCACGTTTACCCTGTTTCAGGTTCCCACAGAAGAGTTGCCTCGGATGGTTTCCTTCACCCGGATGACATGATCAGTCCGTCGTAGTTGGATTTTTATAAGGGTAAAACTGTTAACTATATAGGTAACAATAGGTTAAAGGACGTAAAATATCTTAACTTGGTCACAACAGCTTAAAGGGCATAAAATATTTTAATTGCACTGGGTAATGGAGGAAACTTTGTCACAAGCAACAAATGTTTCTTTCATTATTCATTCAAACTTTGGTACAAGCAACAAATGTTCTTTCATTATTCATTCAAACTTTGCTACAAGCAACAAATGTTTTTTTTTCATTATTCATTCAAACTTTGCTACAAGCAACAAATGTTTCTTTCATTATTCATTCAAACTTTGCTACAAGCAACAAATGTTTCTTTCATTATTCATTCAAACTGTCTTCAACCTTTGTTGACCCCCACTAGGACAATGGTAAGTCTTCGGATTTACAACCCTAAAATCAGCGGTCCGATTCCCTTCAGTGAACATAGCAGATAGCTCGATGAGGTTTTGCTATAAGAAAATACACACGCAAAGTTTGTTGCAAGTAACAAATGTTTGTTTCGTTATTTTATTCAAACTGTTTTCCAACATTATTTTCTAAAATGGATTCCTCTTCATCAGCTCTTGTGAACATTTCGTGATTTTCAGAAATGTGTACGACTGGCCAGTTCACATAATAGCAACGTTAGAAATATCAGTCATAGTGACTAAATAAGATATTGTTATCAATCATTAGTAGATAGATAACCAGCGAAAAAAATGTGTTTGTGCCATTATATATTTTGGAAGAACTAGCGCAATGAATAACAAAACCGTGCTTATAATTGTAGAACAAAGTTCAACAATAGTTAAGTAAGTAGATAACAATGTATTGTTTAATATACTATTATAAAGACTATTGAAAGTCAGTTTATCTATTATTTTCAGATTGTTTAGATGGGCGTTAATATATCAAAGTTCAACAACTCTCTATTTGTGTAGAAGTGGCTTAAGAACAGTAAAAAAGGCCCTGGGTTTTGTGAAAATTTGTCCACCTGAGAAAAGTTTACTCTAAAGCAAAGATTTCGGACTGTGTGTGAATCGTCTTACGATTTGGGCAGTCAGCATGGTTTCGTTACATTCACCTGTCCTGCTTGTTTTTGTATTTTGTGTGAATTTAACGGCAGGTGGCGAAACAAAGACTCCTCCTCAGAAAGTTGGACAACGTAAGTTTTAATATGAATTAGGGTTAATATTCAGGTAAGTTTATACAGGAACAATAGAGAAGGGGAGTTGTTAATTTCTCCTGAGCATAAAACACTTAAAGAAAAGCAGTTTGTTGGAAGTTAAGCCCAACGCTAATTTACTTTTAAATGAGGAAATTACTAAATTAAAATTCACCCATGGCCTTTTCTATTCAGGCCTAAAAATTGTTGTTCAAATTTAGAAGTCAGAAAACTTTATTTGATCGACGTACGAATTTTGTTTCGTCTGAAGCAAAACTAAAAACATACTTTTGTTTATTTTTAATTTGTTTGTTTTTATTTGAGTAGGGCATTAAAATTAACATAGTTATAAACACGCGTTATATATTTTCAATCTGACCGGCAGTTTATACGACGCGGGCTGAACTGTTACGTTCGAGACCGCAAGATTCAGGCATAACCGTTATTTAACATTGCTTATCAGAGGAAGAGAGATTACATGATATTATTATTCGAATATCTGGACTGATTCATTTATATAACGTCTTCACATCTGAACGTACGGAGCGAATTAAGCAACGCACAGCGAGCTCGCGTCATGTAAGTTATAACTATTTCACGGCGAACAAATATATATATTAGGGCTACGCGTTTTAGATATCATTATTTGAATCATTTAGGTTTTACTTCTGAAAAACTATTTTTAAATTCGGAAAAAATTAAACTTTATTACTCTAACAACAAATTTTAAACTTATCAGCTCTTTTAAACGTACCGCTTACATGGTTGCAGTGGTTAGTCAAGGACATCTTATACCTTTCATTTTAGCGTGAAAGTCCTCTGTTTCGGTGATGACGTCGTGTCATGGTCTACTCTAGTTATTTTTTTAGCATTCTATTGGTTCTTCGGGTTTTAGTTTTTTTTCATCCTTATTTAAAATTCCAATGAACAAATATAGTTACAACTGATTTATATGTTGCAGAATAGTTGGTCAGTATATAGTATTTATTGTATTATAAGCATTACAACATTGGACTAATTAGTTAGTCTTTTTCAGTTCTGTTTTTCACGTGCAATTTTTACAACTGCTAAATTTTCCTCTTCAATTCAGCCCGTTATAGTCAGGTGGTTAAGGTACGCGACTCGTAATCCGAGTGTCGCGAGTTCGAATCCCCGTCCCACCAAACATGCTCGCCCTTTCAGCTGTGGGTGGGTTATCATGTTACGGTCAATCCCACTATTCGTTGGTAAACGAGTAGCCCAAGAGTTAGAAGTGGGTGGCGATGACTTACACTGCTACATTAGGGACGGCTAGCGCAAATAGTCCTCGTGTAGCTTTACGCGAAATTCAAAACAAACCTCTTCAACTCCTGCATTAGAATACTGTGGACATTCAAAATTATCAATTATTATTTTTCGGCTTTGGTAGAACAGGGTAAGCATTGCGTGTTATGCTTTTATGCGCTGTTACAACCAATAGGATGGAGGGGTTGGATTTTTTTTTTTTTTTATCATTTCCTAGTGCTGGCAGGTTTGAACTCATTAACAATTGTTACGTGCGTTATGTAGTGTTTGGTCGTGAGCATTCCTGGTTATTGAACTCTGACAGAAATGTTTTCAACTACGAACATGTATTTTCATTGTAATATGCAGTTGTTTGTTGTTGTTTTTTTAAATCTCGTGCAAAGATACATGAGGGTTATCTGCGCTAGCCGTTCCTAATTTAGCAGTGTAAGACTATAGGGAAGGGTGCTAGCGTTGCCGCCCACTGCAAAATCTTGAGCTACTTTTTTACCAACGAATAGTGGAATTGACCGTAACATTATAACGTCTGAAAGGGGTCATCATGTTTGGTAGGACGGGGATTACAACGCACTACTTTCAACTTGTGAGTTCCCTGACCACCTGACCATGCCAGGCTAAAATTTATGTGTGTATATATAATATAAAACCTGAATTTTCTTCGGATGTCTATATGAATATCTGAACTATTGTTTTAATTAGCTATTTTTTTATAAAACAGACTTAATTCAAATTCAGCACATAATAGTCTAGCAACTAAGTCGTGAACTTTTTTATTATTTATATAATTTAAAGTCCTGTAACAAATCGTTATACACAAGTACATCTTACTTGATTGGAAAGAAACTAAGTTTCACATTAAAACTAATAAAAATGGCCCTTTTTTCAGTGTTTGTTTTCATAAGGAATTATTTTCCTCTAAACACAGCCCTTGTATTTTACAGCTCTTCTCTGTGAAGGATGCATCGCTATGTTATCAGGTAAGAAAACTTCGTTGGAAACACACGAACAAGTTATGTATCGTTTGACAAATTATTTAGTGTTAACTTATACAAGTCTGTTTCAGTGCCTTGCCTCAGACTTTAATTAAAAACTCGGTTTAGCAACTTTGTTTTCTAAAATAATTTTAATCACGTTTAAACTGCTTTTTAACCGATGGCAAATAAGAAAAGTAGAAACATTCTATGATATGTTAGAAAACCTTCAGGACAAACAAAAAAGGGAATACATCTTATAATTTTATTAACACTTTAGGCTGGTATGTAATTGGTTGATTTTGTTTTCTTTCAATAATTATAAAGGTCATGATTTTCCTTTTGATTAAGTGTAGTGGTCATGATTTTTTTGGTGATTATACTATATATGTACCTTGAAATTATTTATGTAATAAGAGAGTTTAACTGATGAGTTAAGTAATATAGGTAATAGTTTGACCCCGAAGAAGAGAGGTCCACCTTTCGAAAGCGGTTGGGCTATAGGGTTTTTATTTAATTTCTATCAAGACTTCTGGAACCTACGTGTTTTTCTAACGTCATGAATGAGTAATACAACAGTTTGATTCATGAGTTAAATAATACAACAGTTTGATTCATGGGTTAATTAATATAACAGTTTGACTCATGAGTTAAGTAATACAATTTGATTCATGAGTTAAGTAATACAACAGTTTGATTCATGGGTTAAGTAATACAATTTGATTCATGGGTTAAGTAATTAACGTCCCCCGTTAGTACAGCGGTAAGTCTATGGATTTACAACGCTAAAATCAGGGGTTCGATTCCTCTCGGTGGACTTAGCAGATAGCCCGATGTGGCTTTGCTATAAAAAAAAACAAGTAATAAACAAGTAATATAACAGTTTGACTCATGAGTTAAGTAATACAATTTGATTCATGAGTTGAGTGATACAACAGTTTGATTCGTGGGTTAAGTAATACAACAGTTTGATTCAGGAGTTAAGTCATATAGCAGTTTGATTCTTTATTTAAGTGATATAACATATTTAATGTTGACTTTAGTAATATAAAAAACTTAATTTCCAGCAGTGTCATCTCTTAGCGTCACTACAACATAGATAACCGTTTGTTCTCTATTCTCGGATTAACGTTACAAAGGTTTATGGTAAGTAAGATTCGAAGGTTTTATTCTCACGAGTAGTTTTGAGTAAGTTACCAAAAAGTGTGTGGTTTGTACTTTTCATAAAACTGTGTTTGTTTGTCCTATAAAATGACACGTTCTATGTATTTATGTATATATAATAATTTTGCTACTAGAACTTCACAAGCAACTGAAAGACTCTTCAGGCCAGAAAAAGACAGTAACATCAAGCCTGACAAACCTGTGTAATGTAAACAACTTTCTTGTCTACAAATTTAGTCCACCCAAAATGGTAAAAGCCTGCAATTACGTGACTGGTAAGAAACCTTTGAACTATTTAAGAAGTAATTACTATTTTATGCACTCCGTTATATAGCTGTATATATATTATAGTAATGTCTATGTCGTATGGTGTGGTGGTTCATGAGTTCTATATATATACTATAGTAATGTCTTTGTCGTATGGTGTGGTGGTGGTTCATGAGTTCTATATATATATTATAGTAATGTGTATGTCGTATGGTGTGGTGGTGGTTCATGAGTTCTATATATATATTATAGTAATGTGTATGTCGTATGGTGTGGTGGTGGTTCATGAGTTCTATATATATATTATAGTAATGTCTATGTCGTATGGTGTGGTGGTTCATGAGTTCTATGCGGGACTACAAACAGGCATTCCTAACGGAATTTAATAAAGGTTCGTTGGAGTTGTGGATGAATACATATGAATTTTCAATTTTACTTTTTGCGGTTTTTATGGGCGTTTTTTTACCACTACCTCACCTCATGTGGATGGATTTTCACCGAATTTAGCACGAAGGTTCGTTGAATTCATGCAGAGACACATTCAAATTTACGGTTTCACTTTTTATGGGCGTTTTTACATTTTTTTTTACAGTCACATATAAGGGAAGCTAACCTGAAATAAATTATGAATTTACACAACTTCCGTCCAGGAGACGGTTACTCCAATTAGTAAATAATTAATTAGTGTATGAGACAGCCACACTTATCGTCTATGAAGACGACATAAAAAGTGAATTATGCTTCCTGATTTCACAGATTTGGTGTTTCGTATTTATTGTTTTTTATTGGTATAATATTTATGATGTTGGTTGTTTACTTGATATAATATACACAATGTTGGTTCTTTAATTGATATAATATACATGATGTTGGTTCTTTAATTGATATAATATACACAATGTTGGTTCTTTAATTGATATAATATACATGATGTTGGTTCTTTAATTGATATAATATACACAATGTTGGTTTTTTTAATTGTTATAATATTCATGATGTTGGTTCTATAATTGATATAATATACATGATGTTGGTTCTTTAATTGATATAATATACACAATGTTGGTTTTTTAATTGTTATAATATTCATGATGTTGGTTCTGTAATTGATATAATATACATGATGTTGGTTCTTTAATTGATATAATATACACAATGTTGGTTTTTTAATTGTTATAATATTCATGATGTTGGTTCTTTGATATAATATACATGATGTTGGTTCTTTAATTGATATAATATACACAATGTTGGTTTTTAATTGTTATAATATTCATGATGTTGGTTCTGTAATTGGTATAATATTCATGATGTTGGTTCTTTAATTGATATAATATACACGATGTTGGTTATTTAATTGATATAATATACATGTTGTTGGTTCTTTACTTGGTATAATATTCGTGATGTTGGTTCTTTAATTGATATAGTACGCAGTGTGCTCGTTCTTTAATTGACATAATATGTCCTTACTTGGTATAATACGTATGATTTTTGTTGTTTAGTTGACGTAATTCATATAATGGTGGTTGTTTAATTGATGTAATTCATATGATGGTGGTTGTTTATTTGATGTAATTCATATGATGGTGGTTGTTTATTTGATGTAATTCATATGATGGTGGTTGTTTAGTTGACACAATACACGTGACCTATCAACACTTCTAACTTTTCTTATGCTACAGAAACGTTTAGGACAGAACTTGAAGAAAGTTTAAAGAACTTCTACAAGAAATACAAGACAAAAGACAACAGCAAACTCCTGACAGAGTTTTGTAAAGTAAAAACCAGTTCCTGTGAGGATATTCCAAACACAAAAGAACAGGTAATATTTTTAACGCCTAATTTTGAAATAAATATCTGTAAGTAGTCTAAATGGGTTCGTCCACCAGCGGCTAAGCAATAAGGTTGATAGTTTATACTACAAAAATTCAAGGCTGGATTCTTGTATCGGACTTACTACATATAGTCCATTATGCAGCTTTGCGCTCAAAAACATGCAACATAAATCTGTTTTAATAAAATAGCTATTTTATATTTGAACAACTATAATTTGGTTAACTAATACTTTAAGATACTGAATTCATGAAGGAACAACAGACTCGAGGTACACTCTTTGATCATACAAGAAAAGATAATTCATTACATGTACGTCGTATACTATTAAATGTTCGATATCAAAACATAAGCGAGTATTTTTTCTACATCTGTGTGTGTGTGTTAATAAAACATTTCCCGCATATTTTTATGGTCTCACACGTTGTAAAGATTTGGCGCTAAACTACTTACTATTATAGTTGATTGACAGTTCGTTAGATGTGTCCATCTGTTAGTTGCTTGGTACCTTTCCAAGTTTATTTGTCTAAATCCTTAGTAGCTTGTATTCAAGAAGCTAGAGTTCATTGAATGTGTCCATTTGTTAGTTGCTTTATACTTTTCCAAGTTTATTTGTTCACATACTTAGTAACTTATATTCAAGATGCTACAGGTCATTGGATGTGTCCATTTGTTAGTTGCTTCATTTCATACCTTTCCAAGATTATTTGTATAAACCCTTAGTAACTTGTGCTTAAAATGCTATATTTCATTGCATGTGTCCATTTACTAGTTGCTTGGTACCTTTCCAAAGTTCTTTGGACTGCACCCTTAGCGTCTTAAAGGCTACAGAAAAGTTCCTCAAATATTTCAGGATGCAATATTTGTAAATTCAAACTGCATAACATCAAAACTTTTACCTTAAATAAACAAAAATGGTAATAAATATTGCTATGTAAAAAGTAATTTACTCAACCAAACGTAATTGCAGTGAAACACTAAGTTGAAACATTAAGTTGAAACACCAAGTTGAAATACTAAAGTTGAAACACTAAGTTGAAACATTAAGTTGAAACACTAAAGTTGAAACACTAAGTTGAAACACTAAAGTTGAAACACTAAGTTGAAACAATAAAGTTAAAACACTACGTTATCTTTCAATCTTTTTGTTTAACTGGCAGGAAATTAAAAAAAATACATTTATTTATTTTATTTCTGTTATCGTTATTTTGATGTAATTTGACCTTTTTATTCTAAAATTGCTTTTTAGGTATTTAACGTTTTCTAAATTCTAAGCTATTTAGTAAGTTTATAAACGTGTTTAGTTTGATGGCACTATTATGTTAGCTACCAAACAGTTAGTGTCTGAATTTATATTGCAGGAAAACCTGATTCATTGTACGTTTCCTGCTAAGATGGTTTTTTGAAACATTACGTAATACCACGAAGTATTGATAGTTTAAAATTAAATCTTTAAGCACGTGACAACTCTCTTCCTTCATACGTTACATGTCAGCACAAGGCACAGAGCAAGCTTGGAAGTAAAAAATACTGTCAACATTGTGATAAAACGTCATTGATACCAAACCCTTCTCCACGTGGAACGTTCAAAGCGGGAAAGTACATCCAAAGTGAGAAACTTGTCTACGACCTTGCGAAGTGTTTTAATAGTAAAAATTACATTATAATGTACGTAACAGCGTTATTCCATGAGGTGTTGACAGTGTAAAAAATTAGAAGCTGAAATGAAAAGTTATGAGAAGAACGTTGTAAGTAAATGGTAATTTAATATTTCGTTCTCATTATCGTGACTCGGCATGGCCAGGTGGTTAAGGTGTTCAACTCGTAATCTGAGGGTCTCTGGTTCGAATCCCTGTCACACCAAACATGCTCGCCCTTTCAGCTGTGAAGGCATCATAATGTAACGGTCAATCCCATTATTCCTTGATAAAAGAGTAGCCCAAGAGTTGGCGGTGGATGGTGATGACTAGCTGCCTTCCCTCTAGTTTTACAATGCTAAATTATGGACGGTTAATGCTGATAGTCCTCGTGTAATATTGCACGAAATTAAAAACAAAGAAGTTAAATATTTTGTGTAATATGGCTGCTTAGTGCTTTCTAAAATGTATTATTTTACCAAATATGTCCATAGGTACAGAGATTAAAATAAGTAACATGTAAGACTATTTTTTTTAGTATTATGTTTAATTCCTAATTTTATAAAATAAATTCTAAGCAAGAATATCACTGCTGTTGTGACTAACTTATCGCAATGTTAATCGAAATTGGCATTATAATCAACTTAAGTATCGGATATTTATAAGTTTTTAACCCGAAAAAATATAACATGGATCAATACACTACATTCGTTTTTTTATTTTAACTTACTAAATGTTAAACGTATTTCTTGTGCATTTCTTATTTTAATTTGTTGGACTAAGGTAACACCAGAGGGCCTGACCGTAGAAGAAGCCAACGAAGAACTCCACAACCATTTGTCCGGGAGCAAAACTAAGTCTAGTGAAGAAAAAGTCGAATCTAAGTTCGAGCGAAGCCCTTACGCGGCAAAAACCGAATCTAAAGATGAGCTGTGAAATTTAATCTGAAAGAATAATTTTATATTTCGTTTTTCACTTGAGACTTTAACGTTACTTGTACAGTTTGATAATAGCAAAAATAAAATATTCAACCTTTTCTTCTATCATTTATTTTAAATTTTATTACAAGTACAGCATTAACTTGAGTGAAAAATGTTTTTTTTTAGTATAAAACTATTTAAGTAGTTTATTTTAATTGCCAATTAATACGCCAGGATACACTATTTACACAGTACTGACAAAATAATCATTAACTTAAACATTTTTGTTGTTTTATCATCCATGAAACCTAATGCAACAAAGGATTACCAACCATGTTATACACTGCTGGCCAAAATCTTAAGGTCAATGAACATAAAGAAATAATATGCATTTTACGTTGTTAGACTCAACCACTTATTTGAGTAGAGCTTCGAAAAATGAAAATAAGAAAAGGGAAAATAAAAATAAAACCTTTTTTTAGCATTTAATAGGGGAAATGTGAACACTATGAAATTAGCCTAAATACTAGCTGGTCAAAAGTTTAAGACCATACCAAAAAGAAGTCCTAAACAGGGTAGGAAATGCCCAACAAATGGTCTCAGTAGTGAGTTGCATTCGTTTTGGCATGGTCGACATAAGCGTTTGCAGAAGGCTGACTGGAACGTCATTTCAATTGGTGAAGATGGCTTCACGAAGATCATGCATTGTTTGGAATTGACGTCCATTTCTATAGAATTCCTTTGCCATCCACCCCCAAACATTTTAAATGGGGTTCAGTTCGGGTAATACGCTGGATGGTCCAAAAGAATCACGTTATTCGCCTTGAAAAAGTCTTTTGTCCTGCGGGCATTGTGGATTGCAGCGTTGTCCTACTGAAAGATCTACTCATTTCCACACAAGCGAGAGCCTTCAGTCAATAAGGATGCTCTCTCCAACGTGCCAATGTAGCCAGCTGCTATTTGACATGCGTGTATAACCTGAAGCTCCATTGTTCCATGGAAGGATAAAGCACCTCAGATCAAGATGGAACCTCCTCCACTGTGTCGTGTAGAAAATGTCTCCGGTGGGATATTTTTATCCTGCTAGTAACGTGGGAAGCCATCTGGACCATCCAGGTTAAACTTGTTCTCATCAGAGAACAAAACCTTCTTCCACTTTTCTACATCCCATGTTTGGTGCTTCTCAGCAAAGTTTAACCAAGCTGTTTCGTGGTGTGCAAGGAGGCGTGGCCTTTGAAGACGTTTACGATTTTTAAAGTCTTTCTCTCGTAGATGCCGTCTTATTATTCTTGAGCTGCATTCTGCATCTGTAAGGGACTTAATCTGGTTCAACCATCGGCTAGTGTCTTACTAGACAACCCGTCGAATCCTCCTGCTTAACACCGGCGAAATTTTCTTGGGACTGACCACTTGAAATTCTCGTTCGGTATCCCTCAGGGTCTTTTAAGAAATTTGCAACAGCAGTTTTACTACGCCCAAACTCACTAGCGATGGCACGTTGAGAGAGACCTTGCTTTTGCAGCTCGACAATTCTGCCACGTTCAAACTCTGTCAACTCTTTCGCCTTTGCCATGTTTTTACCCAGTGTAACACAGGAGATGTTGATAACGCTAATGCTTGAACACAAATGCCTAAATTTCGTTTCGTGTTTACCGATTAACGCTTCGTTTCAGTATGGTCTTAAACTTTTGACCAGCTAGTATTTAGACTAATTTCATAGTGTTCACATTTTCCCTATTAAATTCTAAAAAAAGTTTTTTATTTTTATTTTCCCTTTTCTTATTTTCATCTTTCGCAGCTCTACTCAAATAAGTGGTTGAGTCTAACAATACAAAATGCATATTTTTTCTTTATTTTCATTGTCCTTAATATTTTGGCCGCCGAAAATACTTACAAATGAAATGACTTAGTGCATTTTACATTTATACTACTTTATTTAGTTAAATATCATAAAGTATTTCATTTATACTTCATCAAAACTATATGAGCCACAAAAGGGCTGAACAAGTGACCGAAAGAAACGCGTTTTTTATTTAGTACCATCGAGACACAGAATACATGTCACAAGTTAAACATCAGCTGTTCCCGGAGAACTTCAGAAGGTGTGAGAAATCTGATTACTTTTTAAGTCCGCGAGAACTTGTCTTAATTCACGGAAACAAATGTACAGGCTTTGTTGACTAAAGATAGATGTCTCGTTTCGTATTGAATGAAACTGTGTCAGTTAGAACGAAAAAGTAAAAAACAGATAAGATCTTTTTACAAGAACATGTGACTCTTTTACATCATCTAAAGTTCGAAATGAACAATTTAATTTATGGCTAGGATGATATAAGAGATATGTCGAATTTTTAAACTATTTATCAGTAGAAACTGATGAAAACAGTTAATCCTTCTTACGACAATAAATTGTTAAGTGTATTGACGCACTGATTAGTCTCCTTAGATCTTGCAGTGTAAGTTCTATATCTGACTGTGTACACGTATACTGATTAGTCTCCTTAAATCTGACAGTATTATGAAGTTCTATGTCTGAGTGTATACACATATACTGATTAGTCTCCCTAGATCTGATAGTACAATGAAGTTCTGTATCTGAATGTATACACATATACCGATTAGTCTCCTTAGATCTGATAGTATAATGAAATTCTACATCTATGTGTATACACCTATACTGATTAGTCTCCTTAGATCTGATAGTATAATAAAGTACGCAGATACCTTGATTTGTTTGTGTAATTAGGTAATAACTAGATATAATGTAAACATACATTTATTAAATATATCTATTTATACGAGGGAACGATGACATAGTTTACATTTTGTGACGCATCACGATCTTCAACTCTCAAGTGCTAATGGTTTGTTATTAAAATCTCTTTTGTATAAGAATCTTTCAAATGTGAATGTGTTTTTAAGGGCAAATATAACTTCTATTGTTGTTTTTCTCCGTCTGTTTAAATTTCATCAACCCAAGCATCTTTGTAGACAGTTTTTAAAATTTAGCATTTTGTTAGCTTAGTCTTCTGATCGCTTATGATCACACAATATGATATAGGTAACTGTACACAGAAGAAAATAATTTAGAACCAGGAAGAGAAACAAAGCCACATGACAGCCTCTCCCAGGTTTCATTTTCTTTCTTTGTCAGATACCTAAAAAAAACAAAAACTTTCACGACCCGTTCAACATACCAGATTTACAGAACTCCAATCCTGTCATTAAAAGGTTTCGTCTGGCATTTTGATAGCGACACATCATTTCTCTGCACGTGCTTGAAACCTTTGCAATGCCAGAATTAACATGAATTGTTCCACATTCAGTTGATTGGGTTGCATAATTAGATTACCAAACCCATTTGTTCACAAATAAGTTTAGGAAAAGAAAAAAAGGAGAGAAACATTTGTGATGTTTGTTGTTACAGAATGATAAAATACACGTCTTAACGCTGTCGTCGTTATCGCTTCTCGAACTAAGATTTATTGTATGAAAGGTGAGTGTTAGAGTTACTTTAGGCTTACCAACTTCAGCTCGGGTAGTAAATAAAAATAGTCAGTAACAACAAAGTAGAAACTTCTTATATCTTATAAAGAGTGAGCTAGTTTTATGGTTAATTATTTATTTGTCATCCAGAATTACATTAATAATGGAGTTTTGACTTTTTCAGTAAAAATTTATCTTACTAAATGAACGTTAATTATAATTCACTTCTTTATGGTAAAACGGAAAGAAAGGAAAATTGTATAATAAGATTCACCAATATCTTGGCATTAAAAGTTTAACGAATTAGTTTTCTTTCCGAATATAAGCTTTTTCTTTATTTTATTTTTTGTCCCTCTAATCTTGAGAGTAGCGCCCTCCCTCGGAGTATTGAATTTTATATAAGGCTCGAGATCGATGTCAACCGACACCAAGGATTCATTGGGTATTGCTAAAATGGACAAGGACATGTTGAAGAAACAGATAGAAAATATGCGTTACCAAGCTCAGATGGAGAGGTGGCCATTGTCGAAATCGATACAAGCGTGAGTATTGTTTAGTTAGGAAGTAGGTTTCATGTCTTAAAAATGTTGTTTTGTGAAAACAAAAACGAATTACCTACAAGTGTGCATGATACAGTTACGTGTGCTAGTACAAGTTACAACAGTGCTAGCGCTGATACAGTGTCGGTGTAAACAAGAAATGGTTATGTTGTTGTGTTTGGTTTAAGTTACTTGACGGCAAGCGAGATGAAATATTTAGGCCTATCTCTCTATCTTTCATTATTAAAGTAGATAGGTTTATCTTGTTTTTGATGGAATAATAAAACTTGACATAATGTTACGAGAAAGTATAGGAATTGAATGACGAATCCACACTGTTGATTGACAGTTTTGTATGAATTTAATTTCAGTTTTGTGCCGTTATTATGTTGAGATTTATTAATTAACTTAATACATCAAAGATAACCACTTACAAATTTATTACTTTTTATTCAAATAGTAAGTAGTAATTTGATATAATATTTCTTTGGAATTTACAACGATAGTACACGTTGGATTTTAGGGAACTAAATAGGTTTGTTTTTTAAAAACGTTACCTTTTTGTGTTTTTTTTGTTTTTAGCCTTTGATTTTAAGTTTCTCAGAAGTACGCAAGTTACCATGTTAGTTAGTACACGTTGAAGTTTAGGGAACTAAATAGGTTTGTTTTTTAAAAAACATTGTTAGTTTTTTCGTGTGTTTTTTTTAGCCTTTGATTTTAAGTTTCTCAGCTGTACACAAGTGACAATGCAAGGAAATGTGATTTACAGGCGGGTATTTGTATACATTTTAAACCATGTAGGGTTAAAAATTATATTATAAACTTAGTTTGAAGTAGTTTTGGACTTTTTTTATCAAAAAATTCAAAACTAACAGAAAACACTCCCCAAAAGAAAAATCCCATCAGTAGCCAATGTTCTAAAGCCTAATGCTACGAGCATTTGGTACTTTTATTTTTTTAGTTACGAAGTGAAGTAAATGTTCACTGTAGATCTTAATTTAATAGAATATTCAGCTGATCTTATGGATGTTAATATTTTCCTCTAGGAGCTAAACAATGATATATCGAAACTGTTTAAAAATATTTCATTTAGAGTTGAAATTACTTTAGGCTTATCAATAGATTTCATTGTGTATGATTGGATTTATTTGTAAGACTTAAAGAGAAAAAGTCTTAAGATGATAATTCCTGTCCACGAAAAACCTGCAATGTCATAATGTTTTATGAAGGAAAACTAAAATATATCTACATAGTATACCATGCCCTCACTTTTCATAGCCAACTGAAATTAATAAATTTTGCGAAACCAATCTTGGCTAATAAAGAGGCAGAAAAGAGCAGTCAAGGAAGTCAAACGTTAGTATATTCCTTTGTGAGCCAATCATAATTAAGATAATTGATGAAATGAATTCATGGCGTATTCACAGAATAATTATTGGTAAAAATCGGTTCGAATAATTAAAAAAATTAATTTATGTAGAAAAGCCAGTGTATTTGATAACAATGAAATAATCATAAAAAGTGTTCAAAACAAGTAAAAATACACGTCTGTGACAAAATATTTTTAACCATTTTAGAAAGAAAAACTGTCTAACGAAGGGCTTTTACCCGAAACTCTGCAAAATAATATAGATATTTTGTCACAGATGAGTGTTTTTACTTGTTTTGGACCCCTTTTACATTATATCGTTACCTTTAGACGTTTTGCGGTCTTTTCCACTGTACGTTTTGGTAACACAACGTTCCAACAATTGCTTTATGTCATGTTGCTTAGCAACAGAAGTATAACCTAATATTGTTGTTACTGTATATACTGAAAGTATAAAATGAAATGTATAGACAATAAAACTGCAAAAATATTTTTAGATTTCTTAATTTAGAGTGTATGGATTAAAATATGTTTTTCATTTTACTTAAAAGCGTTGATGATATAAGAAAAATATGCTTAAATCAGAAACGATTTAAGTTTAAAATTGAATCGATATTTTTACGTTCGTGATAAAGTTTTACGCTTGGCTCTAGATTAGGTAGTCCCACACTACGTATTTTCTCTAGTTTTATTGTACCAACACTCACTACACTTACAAGGTTTCATAGCACACACACCCTCCTAGCTCCCTTTCAGTACCGTCACTAAAATCATAATGGCCAAAGAGTAATCGAACTATTCTAATGTTTTGAGAAATCAAGCGTGACGTGACACACACTAGCTCTTATATAGGTTAGATTCCTAGGCATTATATGATGAAAATAACTTAATGTGATTTCTTATTTTTTACCAAATATGTTTTCTCAAATAATTATTTCATTTTCTTTGTACCAAATTGGCACAGCTATATGTTTTCGGACTTTCAACGCTATAAACCAGATTTCGATAACCGTAGTGGGTAGAGCACAGATAGCCCATTGTGTTGCTTTGTGCTTAACTTTAAACAAACTTTTTTACTTTTTAGTTTTGTCATTGAAAGTTATAAGTTAATAAAATTTATTGAACATATGATGAAACTAAGTATTAAGGGTTGATTTCAAATAGATTGTTATTAACAGAGTGGTAAATGCAAGTTAATGGTCATATGACGAAGCATTGTGTTAAGGTTGTAACCCCCAGCAACCAATTAGCAACCCTTATAGAATTTACTACCACCAAAAGTAACTTTATGTTTAATAACCAAAACTACCTACAAATAAAAGGCTGAAGTATGGGCAATCCCGTGTCACCAATTCTAGCCAGAATTTTCATGATACAGATACCGGTCAATCCCACTATTCGTTGGTAAAAGAGTAGCCCAAGAGTTGGCGGTGGGTAGTGATGACTAGCTGCATTCCCTCTAGTCTTACACTGCTAAATTAGGGACGGCTAGCGCAGATAGCCCTCGAGTAGCTTTGCGCGAAATTCAAAACAAAACAAAAAACAAACCAATCGAACTCACCGCGCACCACGCGCAACTGGAGCGTGAAGGCACACGTCGTGCGTGGATTAGATCGCTTGTGTCGTAAATGTGAAGCTATTTCAGGAATAAGGAATCTAATGTCGTAAGTGCAGCATTAAAGTTACACAAGGAGGAATGTTCTTTTTTTCATTATTTAAAGATATTTACCCAGAATGCAGCGTGTTTAGTGTTAAAAGTTGAAGGTAATTAAAAATAACTTTGAACCAAGTAACTGTACCATTACATCTATGAAAAAAAATACTAACATATTTTTTACCTGCACGTTACCTAGCACTTTGTTAAACTGGCGTTTTTTATCACTGTTTCATTTTTTTAAATTAATCAAACGTTTGGTATGCGCAGTCTGATGGTTAACGGTCCGGGTTGCTTGTCTAAAACGCGAAAGTTCCAAATGCCAAATGCTATTGAACGCGTTTAGTGTTTTCAGCTTTGAGCACGTAGTAACTGTGGCATTCATTCTTGCTCTTAGGTTACGGGAAGAGGTGTGTGCAGTGGGTGTTGTTCGTTTTTTGCCTTTGTTCTTTTCTTCACAAAATTTGTTAAATTTGATGTATTTATTAAAACTCGTAACAGCATCAAATAAACATCTGCGTCATAAAAACAGCATTTAATTTATTTCTTTGTTGAGTCTGTTGCGGTATTTAATAATACATCGAATATCATAACAGTATATATAGCTGTGAATACTAAACGACGGGTGTCATAGTGGGGATGCCCGGCATGGCCAGATGGACAAGGCACTCGACTCGTAATTCTAGGGTTGCGGGTTCGAATCCCATTCCCACCAAACATGATCGCCCCTTTCAGACGTTATAATGTTATTGTCAATCCCACTATTCGTTGGTAAAAGAGTAGCTCAAGAGTTGGCGGTGGGTGGTGTTGACTAGCTGCCTTCCCTCTAGTCTTACACTGCTGAATTAGGGACGGCTAGCGCAGATAGCCCTCGAGTAGCTTTGCGCGAAGTTCAAAAGAAAAAACAAACTCTCATGGTGGGTCAGCGGTAAGTTTAAGGACTTACCCACCTGCCCTGAGGTTTGGAAGATAACAAGGTTATTGAAGCTTATCTTACTATAATGAACGTATTGTGTATATCAATATTTATGTATGTAACTAAAACTCCTGCGTCATCCATTCAATGGAACCATTTATTTAAAGCAGAACATAATTTCAAACAAAAGTACTCTCTTCATTACGAGTAGACACAAGGGTTTGATTATACCTATATTGAAATGATATTTAAATGTAGTACATTATTTTTTCACTTAACAATACAACATTTAATATATAAAGGCGTAAAAGTTCATATCAATAAAATTTCTTAAGCTCTGTACATTGGATCTTTTTGATGCAATAACTTTGAATATGACCAAAAAACACAATCAGAACATTTTTTTCCGTACAGTACTTCCCATAAAAAAATGTTTATAGAAAATGTTCACTTTTTCGAAATTTTCTTGAATGAATTATGGATACTAGTCACTCAAACAACCGTCCGTGGGGGGCGTTTCTGCTAGTACTTAGAATGGAGCTGGAAGGAGTTATGAATTTTACTACGTTAGTCAAATATTAATTAGTAATAGAATTACAGTTTTCACACCTTTAGATTTTATGAAAAAAAAAATCCCCATTAGGTTCCGGATTTCCTGCCCCGAGAGACACAGCAGAACTCAAGCAGTGGGATTTTAGTTGTAAAAAACAACCTGAGTTTAAAGTGTCACAGAATAGTTGTTTCCTTACATCTCATTTTTTAGAGTGACAGAAATTTTAAGCATATTCATGGTTCGGTTGTTTTATACAATTTGTTTCTAAGATAGAAATATGAGG
The DNA here is from genome assembly GCF_004210375.1 of Tachypleus tridentatus. Lineage (NCBI taxonomy): Eukaryota > Metazoa > Arthropoda > Merostomata > Xiphosura > Limulidae > Tachypleus > Tachypleus tridentatus. The sequence goes on along the minus strand of NC_134837.1, from coordinate 70,072,529 downwards.
AAGGTTTAAGTGTATTTAGTAAGTTACAAGATAAAAGCTGATAATTTAAAAACCTGTTAATAGGGTTCGTAAAAGTAAGGAAACAAGGCTAGAGATAGACAGTTTTCTGCTCAAACTACAAATCGTGACATTTGGTGCAGTCGAAATAGGGATATGTGTTTCGAGAAAACAATGTCTACAGTCTCTTCAATCTTGTTTCCTTACTTTTTACGGTCCCTATTTGCAGGTTTTTAATATCCATTTTTTTACTCATACTGTTTGCTGGCTTTTTTATGTTGAACTGTGGGCAAGGTATTGCTCGATATGGTACCTAACTTTATACATTGTAATGATAATAAAATGTAGCTAGTAGCTAGCTGATACGGTTCATGATGATTTACTGTAGCTATTGACAACTTGATCAGATTATTTCGAGATGTAAAATGTTAAATTACAGCTGGAGATTATTATGGAGATTTGCCCACTGCTGTGCAATATATATCTAGACTAAGACACAATCCCCACTAAGCGAGAATAAAGTTTTATCAGTAAGAAAGCAAGTAAAACGTTTACATCTGAAACATCACTTTAAATAAACTTTCGTGTCATTTAAAGTAATTATTCTGCAAATGTGTAATAAAATTTGGTATTATGTGACTTGATTTTTTTTTTTTTTTTGCTTTTGCTCCTTCACTTGATACGTAATATAGGGGTTGACTCCGTAAAGACATCGATTGTATAGTGTACAAAGCATTGAGTATCTACATGTTACAATTATTTAACGTTCATATATTATTGGCTAGTAATTCCTGTTTCACGTTGTATGTAAGCTTTATTAAGTGAACATCGTTTACACTATGATTATGATGTTTTTTAACGCGTGTAAAAATATAGAAAGAACAAATTAACTTTTAATACCCTACGACCTTTGTACTGCCTTATTTAGTATTCTACAGAAGGTTTGAGTACAACACACCAAGCTGTTTTTGTTGTAGCCTGGCAACAGTAATAATATCAATTACAGACAAGCCGTTTTGAGAGGAGTTTCTTTTCATTGTAAATCTAACATGTGTACTTTTTATATGTGTAAAGCTGCAGCAGTCACTGGTACAAGTTTTAAAGTGTTGTCTGAATTGAATCTCTACTGTTTAAGGTGCTTTTTGCCCGAACGTTCTATTAGGGTTTTGTGCAAAATTTTGTAATCTCTATAATGAACTGCTATTATGAACATGATAGTGATGACCAGGTTGGTTTTTAGTTTAGCTCAAAGTACGTAACTTACTCTGACCAAAAGCTATTACTATTTATTTGTCACATCTTTATTCCCATGAACTGTTAACTGTAGAAACATTATATCAGCTTGGCTTATTTTCAAGAATATATTACAGAAAAATTATTCATTTTTTTCGATTCCTAGAATTTCATATCTGTATCAACATCGATCCGTCAGTCTTCATATATGTTGAACGGTCAGTGTGAGAAGATAAAAACTTTGTAAGAATAAAAAATATTTTTTGTGAAGGATTTCGCGAAAGAACGGGGCCTTTTACGTCGACTGATTAGAATAAATATTTCGAAGATAAAATCACGAACCGAATAATAAAAAGAGAAATATGTTTGAGTACATATACATATATGTATGTGAGTGTTTTAATTGAATTGAATATCTTCCTTATAATACTTCTTATAGAAATGACAAGTGTGAAAAAACTCTCACTTTAGTAGTTGTCTTATCTAGCGCTCAGTAAAATGACAAGGAACGGCGGAATCCAACGGTAGAAAATCCAAAACATCGAGTCAACATAGCGAACTTGACTCTTTTGTGCAGAACGCACGCATCGCATCGAAACCCATGTATTTTTGCCAACAATGCATTACAGTCAATCTTCTTCGTTAGAAACAAACTCAGTAAATCTTCCTTATTGGAGTAACACAGATGTAAACGCCCACTTGACAATTATATTGCATATACTCTCTGATTCTAGGCATTAGGTTAACTGCATTTTTGAGATTGTTTCATAATTACTTTTAGGAAATTTACTATTTAATTATTTCACCGGGCGTCTGCTAGTATTTTATAAAACGTTACTGACATATTAATTTTGTAATTTCATCAAGAAATTGTGAATTGTTTCTTAACAAAATGTATTCCTATATATAATTAAACAAATATCAGAAGATTAAATACATCCTAACACATTATATAGGCCTCGCCTGAACTAGGGGTTATTGGGCCAAAGAGATCCCTGAAAGCTACTTTACATGATACAATTTTAATTTACTACATTAATTATAGTTTGAAATACATTCTCAAAGTTTCCAATAGTACCATTCCATGACATTTTTTATTCATTAAAATGCCTATATAGCTTGCTAATTACAATCTAAGCTCATAACTATATATTAGTTAGGTAACTGATATTTAAAAGGGAAATAAATAAAATAATTTAATATAATCGTAAACGAAGCCAAATATACAAAGGATCACACATTTACGCTGAGAACAAACCTTATGAATTCATATGGTCATAACCCATCATCTTAGCTGGTAAAGGTTTATGTTCACTGACAGTCATGTTAAATATACAGGCCCGGCATGGCCGTGTGGTTAAGGTGCTCAACTCGTAATCTGAGGGTCTCGGATTCGAATCCCCGTTACGCTAAACATGTTCGCCCTTTCAGCCGTGGGGGCGTTATAATGTGACGGTCAATCCCATTATTCGCTGGTAAAAGAGTAGCCCAAGAGTTGGCGGTGATTACTAGCTGCTTTCCCTTTAGTCTTACACTGCTAAATTAGGGACGGCTAGCGCAGACAGCCCTCGTGTAGCTTTGTGCGAAATTAAAAACAAACAAACAATCTATCGTTAATGACGTACATAGAAATAATCTGATATACTCTACTTATGAATCTTAAAATGGCGATGGTTCTTGTTGTTGGCTTGATGCAGAAGTGGTTTGTTTTTTTGTTTGTTTTGAATTTCGTACAGTGCTACTGGAAGGCTATCTGCGCTAGCCGTCCCTAATTTAGCAGTGTAAGACTAGAGGGAAGGCAGCTAGTCATCACCACCCACCGCCGAATTAAAAGATATATATATATAGCGAAAATTGCTCAATTCGTAAATTTTATGCATATAAATATCTAGCTTTATCTAAGACCTAGAGAAAACCGTGACCTTTGCTCTTCAATGATATGTTTCCATCATTTGAACATATCCACTCGATAATAATTAATACTGAAATGTGTAAACAATTTACTAGGTTCTCTTGGCTTTAACTTTTGAACTCAGCCCGGAAAGAGCCAAAATTTCTTATTAAGAATGAGATTACACAATGGGACATCTGTACTCTGCTCACCACGGGTATCGAAATTCGGTTTCTAGGGTTGTAAATTCGCAGGTATACTGCTGTCCCACTGTGTGAATTCTTATTATGAAACACAGTGACTTTAAAAGTCTTAAATTGTATTGTTTTCACACAGATCGTTTCACATCGTCATCCATAAAAATGTTCTGATAAACAACCATTAATAATCACCACTTTCTAACATGTTTTGAAGAAAAACTCTTTCTAAACGTATTTTAATAAACAACGTTTAATAATATTGTTTTTACATCTGGTATATGAAAAAAAAATATTGTTTCTACGTATGGTATGTGAAACAACATTTAATAATATTGTTTCTACGTCTGTCATTTGAACCAATATTTAATAATATCGATTTTACGTTTGGAATACGAAACAATATTTAATAATATTGTTTCTATGTCTTGTATGTGAAACAACATTTAATAATATTGTTTTTAATCGCTAAAATCTTCTGATAAATGTATCTTAATAATTAGAACTATCTCTAAATTTGTACTTGTTATTTTACCCGTCAATATATACAAATGGTTATTTGTATCTTAAGTGCGACAATCGTTTGAAATGTAAAACAGTTATTTTAAAAAAATGTCTTTTGTTACAACAATTCTTCCATTCTTTCAGGCTTAATTACTGAAATAATTTGTTTCTGTCACGTGCTAAAAGGTTAAGGCTAACGATATGATACGAACCCGACATGAACAATAAATATGTTGCCTTGGTTACCACTACTTGTTTCCACAGCAATAAGTTAACTGTTTTATCGTTATATATTTATATTAACTTTTAAAAAAAAAGCACTCGACAAGTGGTATTTTTCCCATAAGCCTAAAATGCACGTGGCGAACACGTAAAAATTATAGCTTATTATTATTATTTTGATAATTGCTTCTTCATTGTGAGATACTATAGTCAAGAGAACTTCACAAAGGCATGACATAAATGCAACATGATGTACCTTTTATTTATTTCGCTTATATAACGTGTAACACTATTTAACTTAAACGTGATTCAATAAAACGTAGACTTTGAAAAAACTATATTTTTAGTAATGTTTTTTTTTGTTATTTTCCTCGCTTACAGCTACACGATAGGCTGTCTGCATTCTGTCTACAGCAGGGAATTGAAACCCTGGTTTTAGTATTATAAGTTCGTAAACTGATTTCCGTCTCGCTGGAGAACCAGGTGGCTTATTTGTATATACCTACATTTATTTGGATCCACGGTGCCCAACACGGTCACCACTCGCTACATGTGGTGAAACGGCTATTGACCTGTAGCGAATTGGTGCTTTACTTCTACCACCTGTTTTTTTAATAAAATTAATTATTTCAATAAATATTTGAAATGTTATTGTGTATTTTTCTCTCCCTATATAACTATAAAACTCAGTTAACTTTTATGTGCCACGTGGCGAAAATGCTCACTTATTCTCCAAACTTTTTGCGATTATGAACAAACTGTTGGATACCACTGATTTATACCATTTTTAGTAGCTCCTAGTGGCTCAACAGTAAGTATGAGGACTTATAACGTTAAAATATGGGTTTTGACCTCATTATGTAGCTTTATGATTGATTACAAAAGAAAAATATTAACAGCAGTGGAAAATGAAGGTAATTTTTCAGACAATAGGTTGTTTTTTTGAAAAAGCTGTAATCGTATCTAGCTTTAAACTTAACTAAAGGGAAAGCAGCCAATCGCAAGCACCCCCAATCCAATCAAAGAGATTGACTTTCACTTTTATAAGGGCCCGGCATGGCCAGGTGGTTAAGGCACTCAACTCGTTATCCGAGGGTCGGAGGTGCGAATCCCCGTCATACCAAACATACTTGCCATTTCAACCGTGGGGGCGTTATAATGTGACAGTCAATCTCAGTATTTGTTGGTAAAAGAGTAGCCCAAGAGTTGGCGGTGGGTGGTGATGACTAGCTGCCTTCCCTCTAGTCTTACACTGCTAAATTAGGGACGGCTAGCGCAGATAGTTCTCGTGTGGCTTTGCGCGAAATTCAAACCAAACCACTTTTATAACTCACTCGCCACTAAAAGTGTGAAGAATATTTTATGGTATCACATGGATTCGAACCATGCTGTTTATTAAGGAAATTCACAACCCTTCCACAGGACAAAAGATACAAAAGAGAAAAGAAAAACAACATAAACAGTAATATAGAAATATAGACCGTAAGAGAAGAATAGGGAGTGTACTTTTACCATTCAGTTATTAAATGTATTTGATGGATATCGACAGAAGATTTTGATTGGCTCTGCCCTACATGCTGGAATCATAGGATCGTTACCTGTTCTTACTCTTTCTGACTTTGTAGTTTCTTGTTTCTTCCTTCGTACGTACAATATTATAACGTTCTTTCAGATTAGCAAATGTCGCCCATAATTCAACTTACAAAGTTCACATATATACTAAACATTGATATGCATATTATATAAACCTGTACGTCGCCTAGCTCAGTAATTGTGAATCTAATAGCCAATCACATTTGTCAGCTGCGAAGGCAGTTAAAAATCGACTGCTAAATGCTTGGGCGTAGTAAGGGTCACATAATTTTAAAACTTAAAGATAACGTATTTGCTTTGATAAAAAACATTGTTATTGTTATGATTGTGTTTTATCTAAACATTTCAGAAGAGTGTTCCAGTGATCAAAGTGTAAATTTGAACTGCTTTGTATCGTCTGTGAGATTAGATGTTCATAGGTTAGATACTAAAAAACGGTCATCAGATTGTACTGTTTCACGTCAAAATTTGAAACCTTTCCATGCCGCCTAGCACCAGGAAAGGGAGGTTCGCTTCGCGTAACATCCCCCCCCCCATGTTTAAAATTCAGATTTATCCCTAGCTACGCTTCTGGTAGCTTACACAGGACCGACATTGCGGAGCATGTTTTTGCGATAATGTGTTGATAATCGTAAATTTTTTAATTCAGTTTCACAGGTCACTAACAACTTGTCACGCCCTATCCTCTGAACATTTGCCAAAGGCGACATGTAATCAAAATTCGAATTGGTATTTTGTCTCCAAGTGTCACTCTAATACACTAAACATCAGGCACACCTTAGGATTGAGGTACAGTTTTTTCTACTTTTGGACAACTGACCAGACAAAAGGTAACTAACCAGTAGACCCACCGCCACAAAGACTAGCCGGTTATTTGAATCGAATAACAGTATTGGATATAAATGACAGTGTGAATCTTGTTCAGAGATATCACGTCTCGAGCCTTGGTTCATTCGATCAGCTAATTTTGAAGCTGTGTTATTAAAATAAGATGTTTTTCTATTTTAAAAGAAAAACAAATAACTGTGTCACTTAAATTGTTTCAGAATTTTCAGGAATGGAGGAACGGCAACTTGTCATGAGCACCCAACGCCAACTCTTGGCCTACTCGTGTTTGTGCATGCCCTTGGATCCCATAGCATGGACCCCGCTAGTACAGCGGTATGTTTACGGATTTACAACGCTAAAATCAGGGGTTCGATTCCCCTTGGTTGGCTCAGCAGATAGCCCGATGTGGCTTTGCTATAAGAAAACACATAAACACACACGCCCTCAGCATGGTTTCACTACGTGTTTCCTTCTATAGATGTTTGGCTATAGATGTCCACCAGTCCTAAATTAGGGTTAGCAGAGATAGTCTTTGTGAACTTTTGCGGTAAATCTGAGAAACAATTACACCTCCGTAGTCCCTTGAAAGAAGATATTCCGGAAATGACGTCAGTTGCCCGAGACTACATACGAGGTTATACTTTTTTTTTTTTTTTTAACTGCATTTAACAAACAAGACTTGGGTTAGTTTTACAGAGAAATTCCTTTAAACTGTACACCGGAAACTTTAGTGAACTGATTTTTTAATCCGGTTTATATTTGTTTGCTTGGAATTAAGCACAAAGCTGCACAATGTGTTAGCTCTACTCTGGGGTCATCGGGGTTAAGAGAACTAGAATTTACCAATTACGAAGCTGTACATGCTAATGACGTGACCCATAATTGTACATAAACTTAGTCCAAAAGGTTCGATATCAACTCAGTTGTTAGGAATTGTTTCTGATATACAGGAACAATTTGTTATCCAGTTTATAAAGTAAAGGTATTAAATTATTATACAATTTTGGCCGAGTCTTTTGACATTTTCATCTTATGTCTAGTTTTGTTCCAACAATGTTCAAACTTTGGTAACAGAATAATACTAAAAGATAAAAAAAAACAATCTCGATTTCTTTCTTGTCTTATTTTTTCTCATCGTTTTGGTTATTAAAACTTTTGGTATTTATATGAATTTCATTTTTAGTCTATTTACTGTGAAGCCTTTCAGTTTTTTTTTTTTTAAAGGAAAAACTGTCACTTGCCACTTTAGTGGAAACGTGGCTAGAGGCTTACGGCTTTGTTTGCTTCAGCTTTCATCGTGTCCTATTCCACTCACACTGAAGAAAAGCAAGTTTAACATCGGCGGTAGTTTGGCGGGAAAAGGGAACTCAAGTGCGTCTGTATTAAAAGACAAGCGCTCACAAGCACGGCGGAGGAGAAATATTAAAATTTATTGGAATGTCGCTTGATTGAAAACTGAAGAGATATACAAATATTTCATCTTTCATAATATTCAATCGAATTTTCCTTTCTGCTAAATAAGTTTGAACGGTTTCTTAACCCGCACTATATATAAGTTGTGATTTGTTTGTTTTTAAGCACAAATCTGCACTAGTTTATCTGTGTTGCACTCTCCTCGGAGATCGAATTTTAGTGTTATAATTTATAAGCTTCTGTTTTTATGATAAAATCAAAATGTAGCTTATTCTGATCGGGGGTTATTATTTTTATAATAAACTTAGCATTCAATTAGGAGGGGTCATAATTATAGCTACACAGTTCAAAAGACACGGGAGTGTATTTTTATTGTACGAAAAGAAAACAAGATATCGAAATCAGACTTCATATTTCAAACTTATCGTACCGATCTAGTGAACTGGATAATAAAATTGTATCATTCTGTATCTAAAAACGGTTGTCTCTGACAATTAACCCTTTTTATCCTTAGACGAAAGAAGTGAGATGGCAGGAGATTATTAAATGTGCAAAACAGTGTGGAAATATAAAGACAGCCAGAAAGGCCAAGCGAGTGCAATATAGAACCTCTTTCATATTCACCTTGTTGAATACGATCCTTAGAATGGAGTAGTTATCGAGAAAGAGTGGTATTCGAAGAGGGAAATTGGGACATAAGCTATAACAAATATATATTAGAGGGACAGACGTGAGATCTTTTTATGAGAAGGATATGTTTGAGCAGAATCAGCTGTGGTCCTATAATAGGTAGGATAAACAGTTTCTACATAAATATATTTATTTACAGTGACTTGAACTTTGGTAATTTTGGATTAAGTAAGACCTTTGAATTTCGCGTATTGTATTGTATGAAATAAGAAACCATTAACAACAGCCCCATCTACCATTGATATATGAAGACAATGTTTCTAACTTCAGAGCCCCCTATTATAAATATTGCTTTTTTTATCTTCGAACCCCTGTTACATCAAACTAAAGGCACGGATTTCAGAGGCGTTTGCTTTAGTTTGTCATCTTATCGCAAAGTCGTATCAAGATTGGTCAAAATTTATACAAATGAGGGGACTGAATCCCTAATTCTGTGAGGTTTTTTTATATTTGGCCTCCGTAAAATTGCAAGAAAGGCTCGAATCACAAATCTGTTTGTGGGAGCTGATACAGGTTAAAGTTATGCCAAATCTTATTTGGAGTAATGGAAATAGAAAGGAACTGCTGGTAAAAATGGTGTTTAACCTTTGTCCCTTCCGTAAAATCGGAACGGTGGCCGAAATTTAAAAAAAAATGCCAGTGTTATCTGAGCATATTTAAGACAATAAGCCAAGAAATAAAGAAGTTGTAATGATGAAGAAAGAAACATGAAGATTGTCTATCTTCCTATGAAGGAGACGTAACGACTACTTGTCAGCAGAGAGGAAAGACTTTTTTTTGTAACTAAGAACAAAGCTGCAAGTTGGGCTATTTGTGCTCTGCTCACCGTGATTATCGAAACCCGGTTTCTAGCGGTGTGAGCCCGCAGACATACCGCTGTGCCACTGGAGTGGTAAGAAACCGAACTTTTTCAAACGTACATGAACAAATCAAATCGAAGTAACGCCATCTAATTAAAGAAATAACTCAAGTAATTATTTAGCAACTGCTCATAACAGAGTTAGGTATTAAACTGTTGTACTGCCGTTGGTCTAATAAACTTTGAGTTAATTTTACGTCGCTAACATTTTATTTGTTTTGTTTTTTTAATTTTGCGCAAAGCTACACGAGGGCTGTCTGCACTAGCCGTCCTTAATTTAGCAGTGTAAGACTAGAAGGAAGACAGCTAGTCATTACCACCCACCGCCAACTCTTGGGCTACACTTTTACCAACGAATAGTGGGATTGACTGTTACATTATAACGCCCCCACGGCTGAAAGGCCGAGCATGTTTGGTGTTAACATTTTGCCAACCCGCACATGTACGTAACTAAATCTAGCTTACAAGAAGCGAACTTTCAACAACGTGTAGTTAAACTCAGGTGGCTTAACATTCGTAAAACAAATACATATCCTGATTTAATATTACAGTCAAGTTATTTTTGAACAGTTAACTGATATTTGAGCTGCGAAACTTTAAAAGATAAATAACTGTAGTGTATGGGAAGGATGAGAGTTTTATAAATAAACTAGTTAACAGGTACTGTCCGTTGGACGGGTGAAAGAAAGAACCGTTTGTAACAGAGGGTAGGAAATTGTGGTTTTATTTTGTTTATTTAACGTAGTAAATATTAAAAGTGCAATAACAATATGCAAGGATACTAATGCTGAAAAAAAAAAAGGTCTCTGTTTTCTTATAGCTATCTGCTGTGTCCATCGAGAGAAATTGAATCCGTGACTTGTAAAACCGAAGCACTTACTGTTGTCTCATCGGGGGACAATGGAAAGAAATACATGCTGATTTGAAGAATTTTAATAATAGTAATTACGTAATTCTAATGCTGAAGGATATAACAACATTGGTAGTTTTTCCGAAATTAGATATGAAATTATATTAGTGTCTATCCCCACACTACCTTTCTCATGTCATCCTGTATCACTATGGGAAGTTTGGTGCTAATTGATCAAGAAATGTGGAAACGTGTGAAGGACAGACACACATACACATATTGCTGTGTAGAAAAAAGTTTAAAATCATTTATGTATATAATTATGTGTACCCAAAACCTCCTCCCCCAGCAGCATATATTACTGACTTACAAAGCTAGAAACCGGATTTCGATACTCGTGATAGGCAGAGCATAGATACACCTTTGGGTAGCTTTGTGCTTAACTACCGACAAACAGTATCCGTGTGTGTGTTTTCTTATAGCAAAGACACATCGGGCTATCTGCTGAGTCCACCGAGTGGAATCAGACTCCTGATTTTAGGGTTGTAAGTCCGTCGACTTATCGCTGTACCAGCGGGGAACCCGACAAACCGTCCTGGAAATATAAAAATAAGTATTTCTTTAATAGTCTTGGGTTCTTTATGGTCCTCCAGTGGGATAGCAGTAACTTTAGGGACTTGCAAAGCTGAAATTCTCTAACTATGTAGCTGTGCGTTAAAACATCAAATTATCATTATGTTACATAGAAATATTATGTATTATCAGTTATGATCTTTTTGTTGGTTTTTTTCAGGCATATTGCACACTGGGTAAACAACAAGTTTACTGAAGTACAACGCTAAAATTATGGTTCGATTCCTCACAGTGGATAGAACGCAAATAGCACAATCCTTAGTTTTGTGCTAAAAATACAAAATAACATTTAACAGCAATCTTCCAAATACGTTAGTGTTTGTTCCAAAAGATATTAGCTTTTATTTAAAGTTATTTTTAAAGAAATTAACATTACAGAGAAACATGTCAGTCTGTTGAAAGATTTAATTCATTTTTCTTTTGAATTTTACTCAAGATACCAATAACATTTCATATTGTAAAGCAGAACACTGTATAAGAATTAAATAACGATAATAAATAATATCAACGTATATTTTTGAATAGTCTTCTGACTGCTATAAAACATTGACTCGTCGTCTTTCCCTAGCTAGAATACATTATTTTTACAATAAATACACTTTTTATGTTTAAAAAAAACGTTGATAGTTTTATTATCCGGTCCTTATAATGTCAGTAAAAATATTTTAAAGCTCACTCCTTTTAAAGTGCCTTACTTTAGTAATGATCCTTTTAGTCGATAGGGGGCTAAAACAGGCTATTGTACCACAGAAACTAATTTTGTGTAGTAATGTCCTTAAATAGACGGTTGCCAAGACTACCGAAATAGATATGTCGTGTCTCAGTGTTCACTGTTCTGTTATGGTAGCAATAACAACGTTAGTGTTGAAATTAAATGCCAGGAAGTCTTTTTTTTTTCATTTCTTGAAAAATGATACTTTAATTTCTTCACTGAAGTAATATCAATAAGACGAAGGTCATACGTCTTTATATATATATATATCTTAAAGAAATCGGCCCTCGTCACAATTTACTTGAAAGTATGAGGTAAGTGAAAACCTTGTTTTGGAAAGAATGAATCAAGTTGTCAGTTGTATAGTTCATGAAGGTATCATAGCTTAACATTGGGTCCTTACTACTGAACGTGATGGTATCATAGCTTAGCATAGGGTCATAACTACTAAACGTAAAGGTATCATAGCTTAACATAGGTTCATTACTATTAAACGTGAAGGTACCATAGCTTAACATAGGGTCATTAATACTAAATGTGAAGGTATCATAGTTGAACATAGGGTCCTTACAACTGCACGTGAAGGTATCATAGCTTAACATAGGGTCATTACTACTGAACGTGAAGGTATCTTAGCTTAACATAGGGTCGTTACTACTGAACGTGAAGGTATCGAAGCTTAACATAGGGTCATTACTACTGAACATGAAGGTATCGAAGCTTACCTTCACGTAAGGTAATGAATTACCTTAATTCACGTAACTATATGATACGTGAAGGTATCATATGTTTATTACTACTAAACATAGGGTCATAGTAATGACCTAATAACATAGGGTCATTAATAGTGAAAGTGGAGGTATCACAGTTTAATATGGGGTCATTATTACTACACGTGAAAGTATAGCTTGACATAGGGTCATTACTACTAAACGTGAAGGTATCATAGCTTAACCTTGGGTCCTTACTATTGAACGTGATGGTATCATAGCTTACCATAGGGTTTTTACTACTAGACTTGAAACTATCATAGCTTAACGTAGGGTCATTACTACTAAATGTGAAGGTATCATAGTTGAACATAGGGTTCTTACAACTGAACGTGATGGTATTGTAGCTTAGCATAGGGTCATTACTAATGCACGTGAAGTATTATTCCTTAACGTAGGGTCATTACAACTAAACGTGAAGGTATCATAGCTTAACATAGGGTCATTACTACTCAACGTTAAGGTATCGTATCTTAACATAGGGTCATTACTACTGAACGTGAAGGTATCATACCTTAACATAGGGTCCTTACAACTAAACATAAAGGTATCATAGAAAAAGATAGGGTCATTACTACTAAACGTGAAGGTGTTATACCTTAACATAGGGTTTTTACAACTGAACGTGAAGGTATCATAGCTTAACATAGGGTCATTACTACAAATCGTGAAGGTGTTATATCTTAACATAGGGTCATTACTACTAAACGTGAAGGAACCAGCTTAACATAGGGTTATTTCTACTAAACGTGAAGGTATCATAGCTTAACATAGGGTCATTACTACTAAACGTGAAGGTATCATAGCTTAACATAGGGTCATTACTACTGAACGTGATGGTATTATAGATTAGCATAGGTTCATTACTAAAACACGTGAAAGTATTATAGCTTAACATAGGGTCATTACTATTAAACGTGATGGTATCATAGTTTAACATAGGGTCATTACTACTGAACGTGAAGGTATCATAGCATAGAATAGGGTCATTACTACTAAACGTAATGGTATCCTAGCTAAACATAGGGTCATTACGACTAAACGTGAAGGTATCATAGCTTAATATAGGGTCATTACTACTAAACGTGAAGGTACCAGCTTAACATAGGGGTATTACTACTAGACGTGAAGGTATCATAGCTTAACATAGGGTCATTACTACTGAACGTGATGGTATCATAGCTTAACATAGGGTCATTACTACTAGACGTGAAGGTATCATAGCTTAACATAGGGTCATTACTACTAAATGTGAAGGTATCATAGTTTAACATAGGGTCATTACAACTGAACGTGATGGTATCATAGCTTAACATAGGGTCATTACTACTGCACGTGAAGTATTATAGCTTAACATAGGGTCATTACGACTAAACGTGAAGGTATCATAGCTTAACATAGGGTCATTACTACTCAACGTTAAGGTATCGTATCTTAACATAGGGTCATTACTACTGAACGTGAAGGTATCATACCTTAACATAGGGTCATTACTACTAAACGTGAAGGTATTATATCTTAACATAGGGTCATTACTACTAAACGTGAAGGTATCATAGTTGAACATAGGGTTCTTACAACTGAACGTGAAGGTATCATAGCTTAACATAGGGTCATTACTACAAATCGTGAAGGTGTTATATCTTAACATAGGGTCATTACTACTAAACGTGAAGGAATTATAGCTTAACATAGGGTCATTACTACTAAACGTGAATGTATCATAGCTAAGCATAGGGTCATTACTACTAAACGTGAAGGTATCATAGCTTAACATAGGGTCATTACTACTAAACGTGAAGGTATCATAGCTTAACATAGGGTCATTACTACTAAACGTGAAGGTATCATAGCTTAACATAGGGTCCTTAGTACTAAACGTGAAGGTTTCATAGCTTAACATACGGTCATTACTACTGAACGTGAAGGTTTCGAAGCTTAACGTAGGGTCATCACTAGTGAACGTGAAGGTATCATAGCTTAACATAGGGTTATTACTACTAAACGTGAAGGTAGGAAAGCTTAACGTAGGGTCATTACTACTAAATGTGAATGTATCATAGCTTAAGATAGGGTCATTTCTACTAAACGTGAAGGTATCATAGCTTAACATAGGGTCATTACTACTAAACGTGAAGGTATTATAGCTTAGCATAGGTTCATTACTATTAAACGTGATGGTATCATAGCTTAACATAGGGTCATTACTACTGCACGTGAAGGTATCATGGCATAACATAGGGTCATTACTACTAAACGTGAAGGTATCATAGTTTAACATAGTGTTATTACTACTTAACGTGAAGGTATCATAGCTTAACATAGCGTCATTACTACTAAACGTGAAGGTATCATAGCTTTAACATAGGGTCATTACGACTAAACGTGAAGGTATCATAGCTTAACATAGGGTCATTATAACTCAACGTGAAGGTATCATAGCTTAACATAGGGTTATTACTACTAAACGTGAAGGTATCATAGCTTAACATAGGGTCATTACTACTGAACGTGAAGGTATCATAGCAACATAGCATAGGGTCATTACTACTAAACGTGAAGGTATCATAGCTTAACATAGGTTCATTACTACTAAACGTGAAGGTATCATAGCTTAACATAGGGTCATTACTACTAAACGTGAAGGTATCATAGTTTAATATAGGATTATTATTACTATACGTGAAAGTATAGCTTAACATAGGGTCATTACTACTAAACGTGAAGGTATCATAGCTTAACATAGGGTCATTACTACCAGACGTGAAGGTATCATAGTTGAACATAGGGTCCTTATAACTGAACGTGATGGTATGATAGCTTAGAATAGGGTCATTACTAATACACGTGAAAGTATTATAGCTTAACATAGGGTCATTACTACTAAACGTGAAGGTATCATAGTTTAACATAGGGTCATTACTACTTAACGTGAAGGTATCATAGCTTAACATAGGGTCATTACTACTAAACGTGAAGGTATCATAGCTTAACATAGGTTCATTACTACTAAACGTGAAGGTATCATAGCTTAACATAGGGTCATTACTACTCAACGTGAAGGTATCATATATTAACATAGGGTCATTACTACTAAACGTGAAGGTATCATAGCTTAACATAGGGTCCTTACTACTGAACATGTTGGTATCATAGCATAGGGTCATTACTACTAAACGTAAAGGTATCATAGCTTAACATAGGATTTCATTACTACTAAACGTGAAGGTATCATAGGTTAACATAGGGTCATTACGACGAAACGTGAAGGTACCATAGCTTAATATAGGTTCATTAATACTAAATGTGAAGGTATAATAGTTGAACATAGGGTCCTTACAACTAAACGTGAAGGTATCATAGCTTAACATAGGGTCATTACTACTAAACGTGAAGGTATCATAGCTTAACATAGGGTCATTACTACTAAACGTGAAGGTATCATAGTTTAACATAGGATCATTACTACTGAACGTGAAGGTATCATAGATTAACATAGGGTTATTACTACTAAACGTGAAGGTGTCATACCTTGACAAAGGGTCCTTACAACTGAACGTGAAGGTATCAAAGCTTTACGAAGGGTCATTACTACTAAACGTGAAGGTATCATAGCTTAACATAGGGTCATTACTACTAAACGTGAAGGTATCATAGCTTAACATAGGGTCATTACTACTAAACGTGAAGGTATCATAGCTTAACATTGGGTCCTTACTACTGAACATGTTGGTATTATATCATAGCATAGGGTCATTAATACTAAATGTGAAGGTATGATAGTTGAACATAGGGTCCTTACAACTGAACGTGATGGTATTATAGCTTAGCATAGGGTCATTACTACTGAGACACGTGAAGGTATTATAGCTTAACAAAGGGTTATTACTACTAAACGTGAAGGTGTCATAGTTTAACATAGGATCATTACTACTGAACGTGAAGGTATCATAGCTTAACATTGGGTCATTACTACTGAACGTAAAGGTATCATAGCTTAACATGGGGTCATTACAACTGAACGTGAAGGTATCATAGCTTAACATAAGGTCATTACGACTGAACGTGAAGTTATCATAGCTTAACATAGGGTTATTACTACTAAACGTTAAGGTATCATACCTTAACATAGGTTCATTACAACTGAACGTGAAGGTATAATCGCTTAACATATTGTCATTACTATAAATCGTGAAGGTCTTATACCTTAACATTGTTTCATGACTGCTAAAATTGAAGGTATTATGGCTTAACATAGGGTCATTAATACAAGATGTGAAGGTATCATAGTTGAACATAGGGTCCTTACAACTGAACGTGATGGTATTATAGCTTAGCATAGGGTCATTACTAATACACGTGAAAGTATTATAGCTTAACATAGGGTCATTACTACTAAACGTGAAGGTATCATAGTTTAACATAGGATCATTACTACTGAACGTGAAGGTATCATAGCTTAACATAGGGTCATTACTACTGAACGTAAAGGTATCATATCTTAACATAGGGTCATTACTACTAAATGTGAAGGTATGATAGTTGAACATAGGGTCCTTACAACTGAACGTGATGGTATCATAGCTTAACATAGGGTCATTACTACTAAACGTGAAGGTATCATAGCTTAACATAGGGTCATTACTACTAAACGTGAAGGTATCATAGCTTAACATAGGGTCATTACTACTAAACGTGAAGGTATCATAGCTTAACTTCATGTTTTTACGACTAAAGGTGAAGGTATCATAGCTTCACAAAGGGTCCTTACAACTGAAGGTGAAGGTGTCATACCTTCACAAAGGGTCCTTACAACTGAAGGTGAAGGTATCAAAGCTTTACGTAGGGTCATTACTACTAAACGTGAAGGTATCATAGCTTAACATAGGTTCATTATTAGTAAACGTGAAGGTATCATAGGTTAACATAGTGTCATTACGACGAAACGTGAAGGTATCATAGCTTAACATAACGTCATTACTACTAAACTTAATGTTATCATAGCTTAACATAGTGTTATTACAACTAAAGGTGAAGGTATCATAGCTTAACATCCGGTCATTAAACTCAACGTGAAGGTATCATAGATTAACATAGGGTTATTACTACTAAACGTGAAGGTGTCATACCTTGACAAAGGGTCCTTACAACTGAACGTGAAGGTATCAAAGCTTTACGAAGGGTCATTACTACTAAACGTGAAGGTATCATAGCTTAACATAGGGTCATTACTACTAAACGTGAAGGTATCATAGCTTAACATAGGGTCATTACTACTAAACGTGAAGGTATCATAGCTTAACATAGGGTCATTACTACTGAACGTAAAGGTATCATATCTTAACATAGGGTCATTAATACTAAATGTGAAGGTATCATAGTTGAACATAGGGTCCTTACAACTGAACGTGATGGTATTATAGCTTAGTATAGGGTCATTACTAAGACACGTGAAGGTATTATAGCTTAACATAGGGTCATTACTACTAAACGTGAAGGTATCATAGCTTAACATAGGGTCATTACTACTAAACGTGAAGGTATAATCGCTTAACATATTGTCATTACTATAAACGTGAAGGTATTATAGCTTAACATAGGGTCATTACTGCTAAAAGTGAAGGTATCATAGCTTAACATAGGGTCATTAATACTAAATGTGAAGGTATCATAGTTGAACATAGGGTCCTTACAACTGAACGTGATGGTATTATAGCTTAGCATAGGGTCATTACTAATATACGTGAAAGTATTATAGCTTAACATAGGGTCATTACTACTAAACGTGAAGGTATCATAGTTTAACATAGGGTCATTACTACTGAACGTGAAGGTATCATAGCTTAACATAGGGTCATTACTACTAAACGTAAAGTTATCATAGCTTAACATAGGGTTATTACGACTAAACGTGAAGGTATCATAGCTTAACATCCGGTCATTATAACTCAACGTGAAGGTATCATAGATTAACATAGGGTCATTACTACTAAACGTGAAGGTATCATAGCTTAACATAGGGTCATTACTACTGAACGTGAAGGTATCATAGCTTAACATAGGGTCATTACTACTAAACGTAAAGGTATCATAGCTTAATATAGGTTCATTAATACTAAATGTGAAGGTATAATAGTTGAACATAGGGTCATTACTACTGAACGTGAAGGTGTCATAGCTTAACATAGGGTCATTACTACTGAACGTGAAGGTATATAGCTTAACATAGGGTCATTACTACTAAACGTGAAGGTATCATAGCTTAACATAGGGTCATTACTACTAAACGTGAAGGTATCATAGCTTAACATAGGGTCCTTACAACTGAACGTGAAGGTATCATAGCTTAGAATAGGGTCATTACTAATAAACGTGAAGGTATTATAGCTTAACATAGGGTCATTACTACTAAACGTGAAGGTATCATAGCTTAACATAGGGTCATTACTACTAAACGTGAAGGTATCATAGCTTAACATAGGGTCATTACTACTAAACGTGAAGGTATCATAGCTTAACATAGGGTCATTACTACTAAACGTGAAGGTATCATAGCTTAACATCCGGTCATTATAACTCAACGTTAAGGTATCATATATTAACATAGGGTCATTACTACTAAACGTGAAGGTATCATAGTTTAACATAGGGTCATTACTACTGAACGTGAAGGTATCATAGCTTAACATAGGGTCATTACTACTAAACGTGAAGGTATCATAGCTTAACATAGGGTCCTTACTACTGAACATGTTGGTATCATATCATAGCATAGGGTCATTACTACTAAACGTAAAGGTATCATAGCTTAACATAGGTTCATTACTACTAGACGTGAAGGTATCATAGCTTAACATAGGGTCATTACGACGAAACGTGAAGGTACCATAGCTTAATATAGGTTCATTAATACTAAATGTGAAGGTATAATAGTTGAACATAGGGTCCTTACAACTAAACGTGAAGGTATCATACCTTAACATAACGTCATTACTACTAAACTTAATGTTATCATAGCTTAACATAGGGTTATTACAACTAAAGGTGAAGGTATCATAGCTTAACATAGGGTCATTACTAACTCAACGTGAAGGTATCATAGATTAACATAGGGTCATTACTACTAAACGTGAAGGTATTACAGCTTAACATAGGGTCATTACAACTAAACGTGAAGGTGTCATAGTTTAACATAGGGTCATTACTACTGAACGTAAAGCTATCATAGCTTAACATAGGGTCATTACAAATGAACGTGAATGTATCATACCTTAACATAAGGTCATTACGACTGAACGTGAAGTTATCATAGCTTAACATAGGGTTATTACTACTAAACGTTAAGGTATCATACCTGAACATAGATTCATTACAACTGAACGTGAAGGTATAATCGCTTAACATATTGTTATTACTATAAATCGTGAAGGTTTTATACCCTAACATAGTGTCATGACTGCTAAAAGTGAAGGTATCATGGCTTAACATCCGGTCATTATAACTCAACGTGAAGAAATCATAGATTAATATAGGGTTATTACTTTTAAACGTGAAGGTGTCATACCTTGACAAAGGGTCCTTACAACTGAACGTGAAGGTATCAAAGTTTTACGTAGGGTCATTACTACTAAATGTGAATGTATATTAGCTTAACATAAGGTCATTACTACTAAACGTGAAGGTATCATAGCCTAACATAGGGTCATTACTACTAAACGTGAAGGTATCATAGCTTAACATTGGGTTCTTACTACTGAACATGTTGGTATCATATCATAGAATAGGGTCATTAATACTAAATGTGAAGGTATGATAGTTGAACATATGTCCTTCCAACTGAACGTGATGGTATTATAGCTTAGCATATGGTCATTACTAAGACACGTGAAGGTATTATAGCTTAACATAGGGTCATTACTACTGAACGTGAAGGTATCATAGCTTAACATAGGTCATTACTACTGAACGTGAAGGTATCATAGCTTAACATAGGGTTATTACTACTAAACGTGAAGGTATCATAGCTTAACATAGGTTCATTTTAACTACTAACGTGAAGGTATCATAGCTTAACATAGGGTCATTACTACTAAACGTGAAGGTATCATAGCTTAACATAGGGTCATTACTACTAAACGTGAAGGTATCATAGCTTAACATAGGGTCATTACTACAAAACGTGAAGGTATCATAGTTTAACATAGGGTCATTACTACTAAACGTGAAGGTATCATAGTTTAACATAGGGTCATTACTACTGAACGTGAAGGTATCATAGCTTAACATAGGGTCATTACTACTGAACGTGAAGGTATTAGCTTAACATAGGGTCATTACTACTAAACGTGAAGGTATCATACCTTAACATAGGTTCATTACAACTGAACGTGAAGGTATAATAGCTTAACATATTGTCATTACTACTAAACGTGAAGGTATTATACTTTAACATAGTGTCATGACTGCTAAAAGTGAAGGTATCATGTCTTAACATAGGGTCATTAATACGAGATGTGAAGGTATCATAGTTGAACATAGGGTCCTTACAACTGAACGTGAAGGTATTATAGCTTAGCATAGGGTCATTACTACTGAACGTGAAGGTATCATAGCTTAACATAGGGTCATTACTACTGAACGTAATGGTATCATAGCTTAACATAGCGTCATTACTACTAAACGTGAAGGTATCATAGATTAATATAGGGTTATTACTACTGAACGTGAAGGTATCATAGCTTAACATAGGGTCATTACTACTGAACGTGAAGGTATCATAGTTTAACATGGGGTCATTATAACTCAACGTGAAGGTATCATAGATTAATATAGGGTTATTACTACTAAACGTGAAGGTATCATAGCTTAACATAGGGTCATTACTACTGAACGTGAAGGTATCATAGCTTAACATAGGGTCATTACTACTGAACGTGAAGGTATCTTAGCTTAACATAGGGTAATTACTACTGAACGTGAAGGTATCATAGTTTAATATGGGGTCATTATTACTACACGTGAAAGTATAGCTTAACATAGGGTCATGACTGCTAAAAGTGAAGGTATCGTAGCTTAACAAAAGTTTATTACTACCAGACGTGAAGGTATCATAGTTGAACATACCCTTACAACTGAACGTGAAGGTATCATAGCTTAACATAGGGTCATTACAACTGAACGTGAAGGTATCATAGCTTAAGGTATTATAGTGAAGGTATAAACATAGGGTCATTACTACTAAACGTGAAGGTATCATAGCGGGTCATTACTACTAAACGTGAAGGTATCATAGCTTAACATAGCGTCATTACTACTAAACGTTAAGTTATCATAGCTTCACATAGCGTTATTACGACTAAACGTGAAGGTATCATAGCTTAACATCCGGTCATTATAACTCAACGTTAAGGTATCATATATTAACATAGGGTCATTACTACTAAACGTGAAGGTATCATAGTTTAACATAGGATCATTACTACTGAACGTGAAGGTATCATAGCTTAACATAGGGTCATTACTACTCAACGTAAAGGTATCATAGCTTAACATAGGGTCATTAATACTAAATGTGAAGGTATGATAGTTGAACATAGGGTCCTTACAACTGAACGTGAAGGTATCATAGCTTAACATAGGGTCATTACTACTGAACGTGAAGGTATCATAGCTTAACATAGGGTCATTACTACTGAACGTGAAGGTATCATAGCTTAACATAGGGTCATTACTACTGAACGTGAAGGTATCATAGCTTAACATAGGGTCATTACTACTAAACGTGAAGGTATCATAGCTTAACATAGGGTCATTACGACTGAACGTGAAGTTATCATAGCTTAACATAGGGTTATTACTACTAAACGTTAAGGTATCATATCTTAACATAGGGTCATTACAACTCAACGTGAAGGTATAATCGCTTAACATATTGTCATTACTATAAATTATGAAGGTCTTATACCTTAACATAGTGTCATGACTGCTAAAACTGAAGGTATCATCGCTTAACATAGGGTCATTAATACGAGATGTGAAGGTATCATAGTTGAACATAGGGTCCTTACAACTGAACGTGATGGTATTATAGCTTAGCATAGGGTCATTACTAATACACGTGAAAGTATTATAGCTTAACATAGGGTCATTACTACTAAACGTGAAGGTATCATAGTTTAACATAGGGTCATTACTACTTAACGTGAAGGTATCAGCTTAACATAGCGTCATTACTACTAAACGTAATGTTATCATAGCTTAACATAGGGTTATTACGACTAAAGGTGAAGGTATCATAGCTTAACATCCGGTCATTATAACTCAACGTGAAGGTATCATAGATTAATATAGGGTTATTACTACTAAACGTTAAGGTGTCATACCTTGACAAAGGGTCCTTACAATTTAACGTGAGGGTATCAAAGCTTTACGTAGGGTCCTTACTACTAAATGTGAATGTATCATAGCTTAACATAGGGTTATTACTACTAAACGTGAAGGTATCATAGCTTAACATTGGTTCCTTATTACTGAACATGTTGGTGACATATCATAGCATAGGGTCATTACTACTAAACGTAAAGGTATCATAGCTTAACATAGGTTCATTATTAGTAAACGGGAAGGTATCATAGGTTAACATAGGGTCATTACTACTGAACGTGAAGGTATCATAGCTTAACATAAGGTCATTACGACTGAACGTGAAGTTATCATAGCTTAACATAGGGTTATTACTACTAAACGTTAAGGTATCATACCTTAACATAGGTTCATTACAACTGAACGTGAAGGTATAATCGCTTAACATATTGTCATTACTATAAATTGTGAAGGTCTTATACTTTAACATAGTGTCATGACTGCTAAAAGTGAAGGTATCATGGCTTAACATAGGGTCATTAATACGAGATGTGAAGGTATCATAGTTGAACATAGGGTCCTTACAACTGAACGTGGTGGTATTATAGCTTAGCTTAGTGTCATTACTACTTAACGTGGAGGCATAGCTTAACATAGCGTCATTACTACTAAACGTTATGTTATCATAGCTTCCCATACCGTTATTACGACTAAACGTGAAGGTATCATAGCTTAACATCCGGTCATTATAACTCAACGTTAAGGTATCATATATTAACATAGGGTCATTACTACTAAACGTGAAGGTATCATAGCTTAACATAGCGTCATTACTACTAAACATTAAGTTATCATAGCTTCATATAGCGTTATTACGACTAAACGTGAAGGTATCATAGCTTAACATCCGGTCATTATAACTCAACGTTAAGGTATCATATATTAACATAGGGTCATTACAACTAAACGTGAAGGTATCATAGTTTAACATAGGATCATTACTACTGAACGTTAAAGGTATCATACCTTAACCTAGGGTCATTACTACTCAACGTAAAGGTATCATAGCTTAACATAGGGTCATTAATACTAAATGTGAAGGTATGATAGTTGAACATAGGGTCCTTACAACTGAACGTGATGGTATTATGGCTTAGCATACGGTCATTACCTAGACACGTGAAAGTATTATAGCTTAACATAGGGTCATTACTACTAAACGTGAAGGTATCATAGTTTAACATAGGATCATTACTACTGAACGTGAAGGTATCATAGCTTAACATAGCGTCATTACTACTAAACGTAATGTTATCATAGCTTAACATAGAGTTATTACAACTAAAGGTGAAGGTATCATAGCTTAACATCCGGTCATTATAACTCAATGTAAAGGTATCATAAATTAATATAGGGTTATTACTACTAAACGTGAAGGTGTCATACCTTGACAAATGGTCCTTACAACTGAACGTGAAGGTATCAAAGCTTTACGTAGGGTCATTACTACTAAATGTGAATGTATCATAGCTTAACATAGGGTCATTACTACTAAACGTGAAGGTATCATAGCTTAACATAGGGTCATTACTACTAAACGTGAAGGTATCATAGCTTAACATTGGTTCCTTACTACTGAACATGTTGGTATCATATCATAGCATAGGTTTATTACTACTAAACGTAAAGGTATCATAGCTTAACATAGGGTCATTACTACTGAACGTGAAGGTATCATAGCTTAACATAAGGTCATTACGACTGAACGTGAAGTTATCATAGCTTAACATAGGGTTATTACTACTAAACGTTAAGGTATCATACCTTAACATAGGTTCATTACAACTGAACGTGAAGGTATAATCGCTTAACATATTGTCATTACTATAAATTGTGAAGGTCTTATCCTTTAACATAGTGTCATGACTGCTAAAAGTGAAGGTATCATGGCTTAACATAGGGTCATTAATACGAGATGTGAAGGTATCATAGTTGAACATAGGGTCCTTACAACTGAACGTGGTGGTATTATAGCAGCATAGGGTCATTACTACTTAACGTGAAGGCATAGCTTAACATAGGTCATTACTACTAAACGTTATGTTATCATAGCTTACCATTACGACTAAACGTGAAGGTATCATAGCTTAACATCCGGTCATTATAACTCAACGTTAAGGTATCATATATTAACATAGGGTCATTACTACTAAACGTGAAGGTATCATAGCTTAACATAGGTTCATTATTAGTAAACGTGAAGGTATCATAGGTTAACATAGGGTCATTACGACGAAACGTGAAGGTACCATAGCTTAATATAGGGTCATTAATACTAAATGTGAAGGTATAATAGTTGAACATAGGGTCCTTACAACTGAACGTGAAGGTATCATAGCTTAACATAGGGTCATTACTACTAAACGTGAAGTTATCATAGCTTAACATAGCGTTATTACTACTAAACGTGAAGGTATCATAGCTTAACATCCGGTCATCATTACTACTAAACGTTAAGGTATCATTTATTAACATAGGGTCATTACTACTAAACGTGAAGGTATCATAGCTTAACATAGGGTCATTACTACTGAACGTGAAGGTATCATAGCTTAACATAGGGTCATTACTACTAAACGTGAAGGTATCATAGCTTAACATAGGGTCATTACTACTAAACGTGAAGGTATCATAGTTTAACATAGGATCATTACTACTGAACGTGAAGGTATCATAGCTTAACATAGGGTCATTACTACTAAACGTAAAGGTATCATAGCTTAACATAGGGTCATTACTACTAAACGTGAAGGTATCATAGCTTAACATAGGGTCATTACTACTAAACGTGAAGGTATCATAGCTTAACATAGGTCATTACTACTGAACGTGAAGGTATCATAGCTTAACATAGGGTCATTACTACTAAACGTGAAGGTATCATATATTTACACATAGGGTCATTACTACTAAACGTGAAGGTATTATAGCTTAACATAGGGTCATTACTACTGAACGTGAAGGTATCATAGCTTAACATAGGGTCATTACTACTGAACGTGAAGGTATCATAGCTTAACATAGGGTCATTACTACTGAACGTAAAGGTATCATAGCTTAACATAGGGTCATTAATACTAAATGTGAAGGTATCATAGCTTAACATAGGGTCATTACAACTGAATGTGATGGTATTATAGCTTAACATAGGGTCATTACTAATACACGTGAAAGTATTATAGCTTAACATAGGGTCATTACTACTAAACGTGAAGGTATCATAGCTTAACATAGGGTCATTACTACTAAACGTGAAGGTATCATAGATTAACATAGGGTCCTTAGTACTAAACGTGAAGGTATCATAGCTTAACATAGGGTCATTACTACTACTCAACGTGAAGGTATCATAGCTTAACATAGGGTCATTACTACTAAACGTGAAGGTATCATAGCTTAACATAGGGTCATTACTACTGAACGTGAAGGTATCATAGCTTAACATAGGGTCATTACTACTGAACGTAAAGGTATCATAGCTTAACATAGGGTCATTAATACTAAACGTGAAGGTATCATAGTTAACATAGGGTCATTACAACTGAACGTGAAGGTATCATAGCTTAATATAGGGTCATTACTACTGAACGTGAAGGTATCATAGCTTAACATAGGGTCATTACTACTAAACGTGAAGGTATCATAGCTTAACATAGGGTCATTATAACTAGATTAATATAGGGTTATTACTACTGAACGTGAAGGTATCATAGCTTAACATAGGGTCATTACTACTGAACGTGAAGGTATCATAGCTTAACATAGGGTCATTACTACTGAACGTGAAGGTATCATAGCTTAACATAGGGTCATTACTACTTAACATAAAGGTATCACAGCTTAACATAGGGTCATTACTACTAAACGTGAAGGTATCATACCTTAACATAGGGTCATTACTACTGAACGTGAAGGTATCATAGCTTAACATAGGGTCATTACTACTGAACGTGAAGGTATCATAGCTTAACATAGGGTCATTACTACTGAACGTGAAGGTGATAGGTATCATAGCTTAACGTGAAAGTCATAGCTAACATAGGGTCATGACTGCTAAAAGTGAAGGTATCATAGCTTAACATAGGGTCATTACTACTGAACGTGAAGGTATCATAGCTTAACATAGGGTCATTACTACTAAACGTGAAGGTATCATAGCTTAACATAGGGTCATTACTACTAAACGTGAAGGTATCATAGCTTAACATAGGGTCATTACTACTAAACGTGAAGGTATCATAGCTTAACATAGGGTCATTACTACTGAACGTGAAGGTATCATATCTTAACATAGGGTCATTACTACTAAATGTGAAGGTATCATAGTTTAACATAGGGTCATTACAACTGAACGTGAAGGTATCATAGCTTAACATAGGGTCATTACTACTAAACGTGAAGGTATCATAGCTTAACATAGGGTCATTACTACTAAACGTGAAGGTATCATAGCTTAACATAGGGTCATTACTACTAAACGTGAAGGTATCATAGCTTAACATAGGGTCATTACTACTAAACGTTATGTTATCATAGCTTCACATAGGGTCATTACTACTAAACGTGAAGGTATCATAGTTTAACATAGGATCATTACTACTGAACGTGAAGGTATCATAGCTTAACATAGGGTCATTACTACTGAACGTAAAGGTATCATAGCTTAACATAGGGTCATTACAACTGAACGTGAAGGTATCATAGCTTAACATAAGGTCATTACGACTGAACGTGAAGTTATCATAGCTTAACATAGGGTCATTACTACTAAACGTGAAGGTATCATACCTTAACATAGGTTCATTACAACTGAACGTGAAGGTATAATCAGCTTAACATATTGTCATTACTATAAATCGTGAAGGTCTTATACCTTAACATAGTGTCATGACTGCTAAAACTGAAGGTATCATAGCTTAACATAGGGTCATTAATACTAAATGTGAAGGTATCATAGTTGAACATAGGGTCCTTACAACTGAACGTGAAGGTATCATAGCTTAACATAGGGTCATTACTACTGAACGTGAAGGTATCATAGCTTAACATAGGGTCATTACTACTAAACGTGAAGGTATCATAGTTTAACATAGGATCATTACTACTAAACGTGAAGGTATCATAGCTTAACATAGGTCATTACTACTAAACGTAAAGGTATCATAGCTTAACATAGGTTATTACTACTAAACGTGAAGGTATCATAGCTTAACATAGGGTCATTACTACTGAACGTGAAGGTATCATAGCTTAACATAGGGTTATTACTACTAAACGTTAAGATATCATAGCTTAACATAGGGTCATTACAACTGAACGTGAAGGTATCATAGCTTAACATAGGGTCATTACTACTAAACGTGAAGGTATCATAGCTTAACATAGGGTCATTACTACTAAACGTGAAGGTATCATAGCTTAACATAGGATTACTATAAACGTAAGGTATATAGCTTAACATAGGGTTATTACGTGAAGGTATCATAGCTTAACATAGGGTCATTACTACTGAACGTGAAGGTATCATAGCTTAACATTGGGTCATTAGTACTAAACGTGAAGGTATCATAGCTTAACATAGGGTCATTACAACTGAACGTGAAGGTATCATAGCTTAACATAGGGTCATTACTACTAAACGTGAAGGTATCATAGCTTAACATAGGGTCATTACTACTAAACGTGAAGGTATCATAGCTTAACATAGGGTCATTACTACTAAACGTGAAGGTATCATAGTTTAACATAGGTTAACATAGGGTAGGGTCATTACTACTAAACGTGAAGGTATCATAGCTTAACATAGGGTCATTACTACTGAACGTGAAGGTATCATAGCTTAACATAGGGTCATTACTACTAAACGTGAAGGTATCATAGTTTAACATAGGGTCATTACTACTGAACGTGAAGGTATCATAGCTTAACATAGGGTCATTACTACTAAACGTGAAGGTATCATAGCTTAACATAGGGTCATTACTACTAAACGTGAAGGTATCATAGCTTAACATAGGGTCATTACTACTAAACGTGAAGGTATCATAGCTTAACATAGGGTCATTACTACTGAACGTGAAGGTATCTTAGCTTAACATAGGGTCATTACTACTGAACGTGAAGGTATCATAGTTTAATATGGGGTCATTATTACTACACGTGAAAGTATAGCTTAACATAGGGTCATTACTGCTAAAAAGTGAAGGTATCATAGCTTAACAAAAGGTCATTACTACTAAGACGTGAAGGTATCATAGTTGAACATAGGGTCCTTACAACTGAACGTGATGGTATCATAGCTTAACATAGGGTCATTACTACTAAACGTGAAGGTATCATAGTTTAACATAGGGTCATTACTACTGAACGTGAAGTTATCATAGCTTAACATAGGGTTATTACTACTAAACGTGAAGGTGTCATACCTTAACATAGGTTCATTACAACTGAACGTGAAGGTATAATCGCTTAACATATTGTCATTACTATAAATCGTGAAGGTCTTATACCTTAACATAGTGTCATGACTGCTAAAAGTGAAGGTATCATGGCTTAACATAGGGTCATTAACACGAGATGTGAAGGTATCATAGTTGAACATAGGGTCCTTACAACTGAACGTGAAAGTATTATAGGTTAACATAGGGTCATTACTACTAAACGTGAAGGTATCATAGTTTAACATAGGGTCATTACTACTTAACGTGAAGGTATCATAGCTTAACATAGCGTCATTACTACTAAACGTAATATTATGATAGCTTAACATAGGGTTATTACAGCTAAAGATGAAGGTATCATAGCTTAACATCCGGTCATTATAACTCAACGTGAAGGTATCATAGCTTAACATTGGGTCCTTACTACTGAACATGTTGGTATCATATTATAGCATAGGGTCATTACTACTAAATGTGAAAGTATCATATTTTAACATAGGGTCCTTACAACTGAACGTGATGGTATTATAGCTTAGCATAGGGTCAGTACTAAGACACGTGAAGGTATTATAGCTTGACATAGGGTCATTACTACTAAACGTGAAGGTATCATAGCTTAACATAGGTTCATTAATACTAAATGTTAAGGTATGATAGTTGAACATAGGTTCCTTACAACTGAATGTGATGCTATTATAGCTTAACATTGGGTCATTACTACTAAACGTAAAGGTATCATAGCGTAACATAGGGTCATTACAACTGAACGTGAAGGTATCATAGCTTAACGTAAGGTCATTACGACTGAACGTGAAGTTATCATAGCTTAACATAGGGTCATTACTACTAAACGTGAAGGTGTCATACCTTAACATAGGTTCATTACAACTGAACGTGAAGGTATAATCGCTTAATATATTGTCATTACTATAAATCGTGAAGGTCTTCTACCTTAACATAGTGTCATGACTGCTAAAAGTGAAGGTATCATAGCTTCACATAGGGTCATTAATACTAAATGTGAAGGTATAATAGTTCAACATAGGGTCCTTACAACTGAACGTGAAGGTATCATAACTTAACATAGGGTCATTACTACTGAACGTGAAGGTATCATAGCTTAACATTGGGTCCTTACTACTGAACATGTTGGTATCATATCATAGCATAGGGTCATTACTACTAAACGTAAATGTATGATAGCTTAACATAGGCTCATTATTAGTAAACGTGAAGATATCATAGGTTAACATAGGGTCATTACGACGAAACGTCAAGGTATCATAGCTTAATATAGGTTCATTAATACTAAATGTGAAGGTATAATAGTTGAACATAGGGTCCTTACAACTGAATGTGATGGTATTATAGCTTAGCATAGGGTCATTACTACTGAACGTGAAGGTATCATAGCTTAACATAGGGTCATTACTACTAAACGTGAAGGTATCATAGCTTAACATAGGGTCATTACTACTAAACGTGAAGGTATCATAGTTGAACATAGGGTCATTACAACTGAACGTGAAGGTATCATAGCTTAACATAGGGTCATTACTACTAAACGTGAAGGTATCATAGCTTAACATAGGGTCATTACTACTAAACGTGAAGGTATCATAGCTTAACATAGGGTCATTACTACTGAACGTGAAGGTATCATAGCTTAACATAGGGTCATTACTACTGAACGTGAAGGTATCATAGCTTAACATAGGGTCATTACTACTAAATGTGAAGGTATCATAGTTGAACATAGGGTCCTTACAACTGAACGTGATGGTATGATAGCTTAACATAGGGTCATTACTACTACACGTGAAGGTATCATAGCTTAACATAGGGTCATTACTACTAAACGTGATGTTATCATAGCTTAACATAGGGTCATTACTACTAAACGTGAAGGTATCATAGCTTAACATAGGGTCCTTACTACTAAACGTGAAGGTTTCATAGCTTAACATAGTGTCATTACTACTGAACGTGAAGGTATCATAGCTTAACATAGGGTCATTAATACTAAATGTGAAAGTATCATAGTTGAACATAGGGTCCTTACAACTGAACGTGAAGGTATCATAGCTTAACATAGGGTCATTACTACTGAACGTGAAGGTATAGTTTAATAGCTTAACATAGGGTCATTACTACTAAACGTGAAGGTATCATAGCTTAACATAGGGTCATTACTACTAAACGTGAAGGTATCATAGCTTAACATAGGGTCATTACTACTAAACGTGAAGGTATCATAGCTTAACATAGGGTCATTACTACTGAACGTGAAGGTATCAACATAGTCATTACTACTGAACGTGAAGGTATCATAGCTTAACATAGGGTCAAGGTTACTACATGAACGTGAAGGTATCATAGCTTAACATAGGGTCATTACACTAACGTGAAGGTATCATAGCTTAACATAGGGTCATTACTACTGAACGTGAAGGTATCATAGCTTAACATAGGGTCATTACTACTAAACGTGAAGGTATCATAACATAGGGTCATTACTACTAAACGTGAAGGTATCATAGCTTAACATAGGGTCATTACTACTAACGTGAAGGTATCATAGCTTAACATAGGGTCATTACTACTAAACGTGAAGGTATCATAGCTTAACATAGGGTCATTACTACTAAACGTGAAGGTATCATAGCTTAACATAGGGTCATTACTACTGAACGTGAAGGTATCATAGCTTAACATAGGGTCATTACTACTGAACGTGAAGGTATCATAGCTTAACATAGGGTCATTACTACTAAACGTGAAGGTATCATAGTTTAACATAGGGTCATTACAACTGAACGTGAAGGTATCATAGCTTAACATAGGTCATTACTACTAAACGTCATTACTACTAAACGTGAAGGTATCATAGCTTAACATAGGGTCATTACTACTGAACGTGAAGGTATCATAGCTTAACATAGGGTTATTATTACTAAACGTGAAGGTATCATAGCTTAACATAGGGACATTACTAGTAAACGTGAAGGTATCATAGCTTAACATAGGGTCATTACTACTAAACGTGAAGGTATCATAGCTTAACATAGGGTCATTACTACTAAACGTGAAGGTATCATAGCTTAACATAGGAAGGTATCATTACTACATTAAACTGAACGTGAAGGTATCATAGCTTAACATAGGGTCATTACTACTAAACGTGAAGGTATCATAGCTTAACATAGGGTCATTACTACTAAACGTGAAGGTATCATAGCTTAACATAACATAGGGTCATTACAACTGAACGTGAAGGTATCATAGCTTAACATAGGGTCATTACTACTAACGTGAAGGTATCATAGCTTAACATAGGGTCATTACTACTAAACGTGAAGGTATCATAGCTTAACATAGGGTCATTACTACTGAACGTGAAGGTATCATAGCTTAACATAGGGTCATTACTACTAAACGTGAAGGTATCATAGCTTAACATAGGGTCATTACAACTGAACGTGAAGGTATCATAGCTTAACATAGGGTCATTACTACTAAACGTGAAGGTATCATAGCATTAACATAGGTATCATAGCTTAACATTCATTACTAAACGTGAAGGTATCATAGCTTAACATAGGGTCATTACTACTAAACGTGAAGGTATCATAGCTTAACATAGGGTCATTACTACTGAACGTGAAGGTATCATAGCTTAACATAGGGTCATTACTACTAAACGTGAAGGTATCATAGTTTAACATAGGGTCATTACAACTGAACGTGAAGGTATCATAGCTTAACATAGGGTCATTACTACTGAACGTGAAGGTATCATAGCTTAACATAGGGTCATTACTACGTGAACGTGAAGGTATATCATAGCTTAACATAGGGTCATTACTACTGAACGTGAAGGTATCAACATAGGGTCATTACTAGCTGAACATAGGGTCATTACTACTAAACGTGAAGGTATGTATATAGCTTAACATAGGGTCATTACTACTGAACGTGAAGGTATCATAGCTTAACATAGGGTCATTACTACTAAACGTGAAGGTATCATAGGTTCATTAACATAGGGTCATTACTACTGAACGTGAAGGTATCATAGCTTAACATAGGGTCATTACTACTAAACGTGAAGGTATCATAGCTTAACATAGGGTCATTACTACTAAACGTGTGAAGGTCATAGCTTAACATTACATTACTACTCAACGTGAAGGTATCATAGCTTAACATAGGGTCATTACTACTAAACGTGAAGGTATCATACCTTGACAGGTCATTACAACTAACGTGAAGGTATCAAATAGGGTCATTACATAGAATTACATAGGAAGGTATCATTAACATAGGGTCATTAAACTAAACGTGAAGGTATCATAGCTTAACATAGGGTCATTACTACTAAACGTGAAGGTATCATAGCTTAACATAGGGTCATTACTACTAAACGTGAAGGTATCATAGCTTAACATAGGGTCATTACTACTAAACGTGAAGGTATCATAGTTTAACATAGGGTCATTACTACTGAACGTGAAGGTATCATAGCTTAACATAGGGTCATTACTACTAAACGTGAAGGTATCATAGCTTAACATAGGGTCATTACAACTGAAGGTGATCATAGCTTAACATAGGGTCATTACTACTGAACGTGAAGGTATCATAGCTTAACATAGGGTCATTACTACTAAACGTATCATAGCTAACATAACGTAAGGTATCATTAACATAGGGTCATTACTACTAAACGTGAAGGTATCATAGCTTAACATAGGGTCATTACTACTGAACGTGAAGGTATCATAGCTTAACATAGGGTCATTACTACTAAACGTGAAGGTATCATAGCTTAACATAGGGTCATTACTACTAAACGTGAAGGTATCATAGCTTAACATAGGGTCATTACTACTAAACGTGAAGGTATCATACCTTAACATAGGTTCATTACAACTGAACGTGAAGGTATAATCGCTTAACATATTGTCATTACTATAAATCGTGAAGGTATCTTATACCTTAACATAGTGTCATGACTGCTAAACGTGAAGGTATCATAGCTTAACATAGGGTCATTACTACGAGATGTGAAGGTATCATAGTTTAACATAGGGTCATTACAACTGAACGTGAAGGTATTATAGGTTAACATAGGGTCATTACTACTAAACGTGAAGGTATCATAGCTTAACATAGGGTCATTACTACGTAACGTGAAGGTATCATAGCTTAACATAGCGTCATTACTACTAAACGTAATGTTATCATAGCTTAACATAGGGTTATTACACTAAACGTGAAGGTATCATAGCTTAACATAGGGTCATTACTACTCAACGTGAAGGTATCATAGCTTAACATAGGGTCATTACTACTAAACGTGAAGGTATCATAGCTTAACATAGGTCATTACAACTGAACGTGAAGGTATCATAGCTTAACATAGGGTCATTACTACTAAACGTGAAGGTATCATAGCTTAACATAGGGTCATTAATACTAAATGTGAAGGTATCATAGTTGAACATAGGGTCCTTACAACTGAACGTGAAGGTATTATAGCTTAACATAGGGTCATTACTACTAAACGTGAAGGTATCATAGCTAAACATAGGGTCATTACTACTAAACGTGAAGGTATCATAGCTTAACATAGGGTCATTACTACTAAACGTGAAGGTATCATAGTTTAACATAGGGTCATTACTACTAAACGTGAAGGTATCATAGCTTAACATAGGTATCATTACTACTGAACGTGAAGGTATCATAGCTTAACATAGGGTCATTACTACTAAACGTGAAGGTATCATAGCTTAACATAGGGTCATTACTACTAAACGTGAAGGTATCATTGAACATAGCTTAACATAGGGGGTCATTACTACTAAACGTGAAGGTATCATAGCTTAACATAGGGTCATTACTACTAAACGTGAAGGTATCATAGCTTAACATAGGGTCATTACTACTGAACGTGAAGGTATCATAGCTTAACATAGGGTCATTACTACTAAACGTGAAGGTATCATAGCTTAACATAGGGTCATTACTACTAAACGTGAAGGTATCATAGCTTAACATAGGGTCATTACTACTAAACGTGAAGGTATCATAGTGAAGGTATCATAGCTTAACATAGGGTCATTACTACTACTGAACGTGAAGGTATTACTATAGCTTAACATAGGGTCATTACTACTGAACGTGTGAAGGTATCATAGCTTAACATAGGGTCATTACTACTAAACGTGAAGGTATCATAGCTTAACATAGGGTCATTACTACTACGTGAAACGTGAAGGTATCATAGCTTAACATAGGGTCATTACTACTGAACGTGAAGGTATCATAGCTTAACATAGGGTCATTACTACTAAACGTGAAGGTATCATAGCTTAACATAGGGTCATT
The DNA here is from genome assembly GCF_004210375.1 of Tachypleus tridentatus. Lineage (NCBI taxonomy): Eukaryota > Metazoa > Arthropoda > Merostomata > Xiphosura > Limulidae > Tachypleus > Tachypleus tridentatus. The sequence continues at coordinate 70,036,882 of NC_134837.1, read as the reverse complement.
ACTACTAAACGTGAAGGTATCATAGCTTAACATAGGGTCATTACTACTAAACGTGAAGGTATCATAGCTTAACATAGGGTCATTACTACTAAACGTGAAGGTATCATAGCTTAACATAGGGTCATTACTACTAAACGTGAAGAAGGTATTACATAAACGTGAAGGTATCATAGTTTAACATAGGGTCATTACTACTAAACGTGAAGGTATCATAACGTGAAGGTATCATAGCTTAACATAGGGTCATTACTACTAAACGTGAAGGTCATTATAGCGTCATTACAACTAAACTTAACATAGCTTAACATAGGTCATTACTACTAAACGTGAAGGTATCATAGCTTAACATAGGGTCATTACTACTGAACGTGAAGGTATCATAGCTTAACATAGGGTCATTACTACTAAACGTGAAGGTATCATAGCTTAACATAGGGTCATTACTACTAAACGTGAAGGTATCATAGCTTAACATAGGGTCATTACTACTAAACGTGAAGGTATCATAAAGCTTAACATAGGGTCATTACTACTAAACGTGAAGGTATCATAGCTTAACATAGGGTCATTACTACTAAACGTGAAGGTATCATAGCTTAACATAGGGTCATTACTACTAAACGTGAAGGTATCATAGCTTAACATAGGGTCATTACTACTAAACGTGAAGGTATCATAGCTTAACATAGGGTCATTACTACTAAACGTGAAGGTATCAT